>NW_007727812.1:236515-237922 GCF_000696425.1 Galeopterus variegatus | reverse complement strand
CTCCTTATAAGGTGTAATATCAGGTAGGGAGAGAAGTACAGGTGCTGTGGATTGAGTGTGCCCCCAAAACTCATTATAACTTGACCTCCATTGTAATGGTGTTAAAAGGGTTGAGAATCTGATTATGGTATTTGAAAGATGGAGCCTTTAAGAGGTGATTGGGTTGTGAGCACGATGCCCTCACAAATGGATTAAGCCATTCATGGAGTAATGGGTTAATGGTTTAGTGGTTTGTCATGAGAGTGACACTCATGGCTTTATAGGGAGAGCAAGTAAGCACTTAAAAATGCTTCTGCTTCATGTGACTCCCTGGGTCACCAAGGGACTCTGTAGAGACACCCCACCAAGAAAAAGGCCCTCACTAGATGCACACCTCAACTGTGGATTTCCCAGCCTCCAAAACTGAAAGAGATAACCCTCTTTTCTTTATAAATTACCCAGTTTCTAGTATTCTGTTATCAACAACAGAAACGGACTAATACAGAAAATTGGTACCAAGAAGTTGGGTGTTGTTTATAACAAATAACTGAAAATGTAGAAACAGCTTTGGAACTGGGTGATGGGCAGAAGATGGAAGAATTTGGAGGAACAGGCTAGAAAATGCCTAGATGAGGGCTTAGAAGACAAGAAGACCAGGGAAAATTTGGAGTGTCTCAGAAACTGGTTGAACGATTGTGACCAGGATGCTGATAGAAATATGGATAGTGAAGGCCATTCTGAGGAGGTCTCAGATGGAATTGAGGAAGAGCTTACTGGAAACTGGAGCAAAAGTTGCCCTTGTTACAGAGTTGCAAAAAACTTGGCTGCATTGTATCCATGCCCATTTTATGGAATGTAGAATTTAAAAGTGATGAACCAGGGTATTTGGTGAAGGAAATTTCCACGCAGTAAAGCATTCAGACAGCTGTGTGGCTACTTCTAATAGCTTACTCTGGGCTATGGCAGCAAAGGTCTGATGTAAAGGCAGAATTTATAAATTAAAAGGGAAGCAGAGGGTAAAAAATTGGAAAACTCTCAGCCTGGCCACATAGAAACTCAGAAAGTACGATCCAGAGAGGAAACCAAGGGTATAGCCCAGAGATCATTTGCTAAGAGCAGGAAAGAAAGAAGGAATCATCAAGAGAATGAAAGAAAGACCTTGAATGCATTTCAGAGATCTTTGAGGTTGCCCCTCCCATCACAGGTCCAGAGGCCTGGGAAGACAGAATGGTTTCAGGGAACAGGCTTTGGGTGCCCTCACAGATTTGCTGCCCAGGGCCACCTCGGGATGCTGCTCCCTGCACCCTGGCTGTTCCAGCTGCTCCAGCCACAGGTAAATTGGCACTACATGCTGCTGGATCCACTGGTTTGGAAGACACAAGCTGGAAACCTTGGCGGCATCCACGTCTGCAGGCTCATAGAATGGCA
>NW_007727812.1:233189-235932 GCF_000696425.1 Galeopterus variegatus | reverse complement strand
GCAAAGCTCCACCGAGATTTCAAAAGATGTATGGAAAAGCCTGGGGGCCCAGGAAGAGATTTGTCACAGGGGTGGAGTCACTGCAAACAGCCTCCACTAAAGCAATGCCAAGCAGAAATGCAAGGTAGAAGATGTAGCAGAAAACCCCCACCAGGGCCATGCCTAGTGGAAATGTGGGAACTGGACCACCATTGAGACCCCAGAACTATAGAGCTACCAACACACAATGCCAGCCTGGGAAAGCTGAAGCATCACCTTAGCCCAGGAAAACCTAAGAGCGGGACTGCCCGAGGACTTGGGGGCCTATCCGCCGCACCAGTGTGCAGAGGATGCTGAGCATGGAGTCAAGGGAGATTATTCTCCAGCTTTAAGATTTAATGCCTTCCTTGCTAGGTTCCAGACATTCTTAAGACCTGTTACCCCTTTCTTTTGGCTTATTTCACCCTTTTTGAATGGAAATATGTACCCTATGCTTGTCCCACCATTCTTGGGAGTAGATAACTTTTTTTGATTTCACAGATACTTTGGACTTTGGACTTTTGAGTTGAAACAAGACTTTGGGGATAGAACTAATGTATTTGTATGTGAAGGATATGAGTTTGGGGAGGCCAGGGGAAGAATGTTGTGGATTTATTGTCTCCCCCAAATTCACTGAAACTTAATCTACATTGTACAGTGTTAAGAGGGTGGGAAATCTGATTATGATATTTGAAAGGTAGGGTCTTGAAGAGATGATTGGCTTGTGAGGACTATGACCTCATGAATGGATCAATCAATTCATGGAGTAATAGATTAATGGTTTAATGGGTTATCATGGACATAGACTGGTGGCTTTATAAGGAGAGTACATGAAAGATCTCCTGACACTCTCTCTACGCGATGCCATGGGACTCTGTAGGGAGTGGACCCCCCCAAGAAGAAGACCCTCACCAGGTGCTTCGCCTGGACCATGGACTTCCCAGCCTCCAAAACTGCAAGAAATAAATCTCTTTTCTTTATATATTACTCAGTTTCAAGTATTCTGTTATGAGCAGCAAAAAAATGGACTAATACAATGGTGACTATGTATTTCCTAGTAGAAGCTATCAAGTGGTGGAGCAGAAAGAAAACATTAGCAATCACCCAGGAGAACTTCCCAAAATCCTGCTGGGAGGGGGCAGGAGGGAGGCAGGGACTTCATTAGGCTTGGGGAACCAGAAAAAAGGCCACTGAGACCCAAGTCCTATCACCAAGTAGAATGGACCCAAGTGCTTTACAGTGTCACAGAGTCACATTTGTTACCAATGAGAGCCTTTATAATCCAAGGAGTAGATTTACCACACATTTTTTGAATACCTGTTATGACAGTAGTCTACTACGCACTAGGAATCAACCATGTCTAGCATATAGGCTCCACCCTGAATGGGCTCTTCTGGTAGAACTCACCAGAAGCAATTAAAAAGTAGTGTGGTGAACACTACATAAAAGTGCGCTGAAAGAGGTAGGAATTTGGATTTGCAAAACCTAAACTAACTGCTTGGAGTATCCAAGAAGCTGGACACAAGACCTGAAGATTGCACTTGTCTCTACAGTATTCTAAGGTATGTACCACGTACTGTGAAAATGCCAATGGGTGGGGGATGGCTTTCATTTCTGGAAATTTGGCCTGCACCTTAAAAAGTGACTACAGATCAGACATCATCAAGATAGCAGAATAGACAGTCCACAGCATCACTCTTCTCCAACACTGACCATTTTACAACAACTAAAAAGCAAAGACTGCCAATCTAGGATCACTGGAGCTAGGAGGAAGGAGAGGAGAGACCCATGTAGTTCGTAAAGGCAGGAGAAGCCATGACAAGAGGAAGAAGAAATTGCTCCAAACTTTTTAAGCCTGGCTGCACTAGGGCCAACCCTGTGAGAGGCAGGAAGAAGCTGCCACACACGGAGCAAGAGCCAGCAAAAGCCACATTTGAGCTTTTTGTGAGAAGTTGCCTGGAGTCTGCATGGGAGAAGAGGGCCTCAAAGCATGCCACACTAGCCCCCAGGCTAGCGAGACTACTGACAGTGTTCCTGTGGACCCACATAGAAGTGAGGGGCCACAGCTAGCCGACAGAAGAAAAGGAACCCACGCATGGCCCACTCCACGGGAAGCGTTTGGAATACAGGAGGGAGGCTGGCCTGGCAGGAGAACATTGGGGTACAGCCTGGGTAGCTGATCTACCTTCTGATCGGCACAGGCCCACTCAGTCAAGAGAGACTGGTCAGGGTGGTAGAACTGCAGGGGTATAGTTTGCTGGGAAGACTCAGTCCTGGGCCAGAATTTCCATACAGCCCAGGGGTATCTGACTTCATGAGACACAGAAGTGATTAAAAGGCCACCAATTAAAACTTGGTCCACACAAAAAGCCTCCCCAGAGACTCAGCAGCAAGATAGCAATTTAGCACAACCACAGAGCTCAAGTGCTGGTCCCCACAGGAAGTTCCCACAATTTTGGAATTAACCAAAACCAAAGACCAGAGACAAAGCTCTGATATTAACCAGTAAATGTCTAATACCACTAAGTAACACCTATGAAACCTAGAAGAGGTAGCAGTTTCCTCAAATGCCCAGGCATCAACATAAAGACACAAAGATCAAGAAAGAACAGAGAAATATGACACCATCAAATGAGGCACCAGCAATGGACCCAGAGGGACAGTGGGTATATGAAATGTCCGACACAGAGTTCAGAATAAGCCTATTAAGGATGTTCAGAGAGTC
>NW_007727812.1:227408-232146 GCF_000696425.1 Galeopterus variegatus | reverse complement strand
TGATGCTAAGGAGCAGTAAGAAAACATTTGACAGTAATAACTCATGAGTAAAGTAAGTTCACAGATAACCTCAGAATACTCCAGTGTCATAATGGTGGTGAATGTCAATATTACCCAAGCAATTCACACATTCAATGCAATCCTCATCAAAATACCAATGACGTTCTCCAGAAATAGAAAAAAAAAAATCTTAAAATCTGTATGGAACTGCAAAAGACCCCATATTGCTAAAGCAAACTTGAACAGCAACAACAAAAAATCACAGTTGGATGCATCATACTTCCTGACTTCAAAATGTACTTTAAAGCTATAGTAACCAAAACAGCATGATACTGGTATAAAAATACACAAATTGACCAATGGAACAGAATAGAGAGCCCAGAAATAAACCCATGCACTTACAGCCAACTGATTTTCCATGAAGGTGCCAAAAATATGCAGCAGGGAAAGGACAGCCTCTTCAATAAATGGTGGTGGAAAAACTGGATATCCACGTGCAGAAGATTGAAACTAGACCCTATCTCTCACCGTACACAAAAACCAATTCAAAATGGATTAAAGATGTAAATTTAAGACCCCAAACTATGAAACTACTAGAAGAAAACAGGGGAAACACTACACGAAATGGAAGCAGGCAGCACTTTTTTTGAGTGAGACTACAAAGGCACAGGCAACTGAAGCAAAAATACACAAATGGGACCACATCAAACTGAAAAGCATCTGCACAGCAAGGGACACAATCAACAAAGTGAAGAGACCACCTACAGAATGCGAGAAAGTGTGTGCAAACTACACAACAGACAAGGGACTAATATCCAGCATATATAACGAATTTAAACAACTCGATAGCAAAAGAACAATATCCCAATTTAAAAATGGGCAAAGGACCTGAATAGACATTTCTCAAAAGAAGACATAGGAATGGCCAACAAGCACATAAAAAAATGCTCAAAGTAACTAATCATTAGGGAAATACAAATTCAAACCACAGTGAGATATCATCTCACTCCAGTTAGAATGTCTATTATCAACAAGACAGAAAATAACAAATGCTGGTGAAGATGAGGAGAAAAGGGATCCCTCGCACATCGTTGGTAGGAATGTAATTGGTGCAGCCACTGAGGAAAACAGTATGGAGGTTCCTCAGAGAAGTAAAAATAGATCAACCTTACAACCTAGACATCCACTACTGGGTATATACCCAAAGGAAATGAAACCAATATATCAAAAACACACCTGCACTCCCATGTTCATCACAACACTATTCACAACAGCCAGGAGATGGAATCAACCTAAATGTTCATCAGCTGATGAATGGATAAAAAACTGTGCTGTATGTATTCATACACAGTGGAGCACTACTCAGCTGTAAAAAGAAATGACATCCTATCCTTTGCAGCAACGTAGATGAAACTAGAAACCATCATGTTAAGTGAAGTAAGCCAGACTCAGAAAGACAAGTACCACATGATCTCACTCATACGTGGAATCTAAAAAAAAAAAAAAAAGTGGTGCTCATGGAAGTAGAGAGTAGAATAATGGTTACCAGAGGCAGAGGGGAGAGGAGTGAGGAGGAAGAGAAGAGGTGGACTGACGGGTACAAAACTGTGCTGTGTGCCCTAAGTGAATCATTGTGCAGTGCATGCATACATTGAAATGGCACACTGTACCCCACAGATATGTACAAGTAAATGTTAAAATAAAAAAAACTAAAAAAAGAAAAATGCCTGCACCATGTGTCTTAGGGTTTTCTCAAAAGCAGAGTTTGAGATAAATTTTTATTTGAAAACATGATGCTAGGGAGCAGAGAACACCTGTACAAGAATGCTTTCTCCAGATGGCCACTACTGAGGGCAACTAATGCTAAATCCTGCGGGAATCCTTTGAGGAGCTTATGAAATGCAAGTCAGAACCACAGCTCTTGAGAACAAAGGATGAAACGATGATCTCCAACCCCTGTACCCCATTACTCAAGGGTAGCCCCACATGTGTGCTTGTGTGAGTGGCTGCCCCAGGAAGCCTAGGCCCTGGGGCAGGGAACAGGAGGCATATGTCAGCAGAGTGAGGGGCTGTTAGGGAAACTGATGGAACTGGGCATAGCCCATGCAGACCTGTTGCTACACAGAGGCTGGACCAAGACGCAGGGCCAAGAGGACTTGAAATGGCACGTACCAGTGTTCCAAACACCATGAAAGGCAGTAGAGGAGAGGCCCTGAAATGGGAGGAGCATCTGTTTCGCTCCAGTGTCCTTGGAGGAGGTACTAGTTTATTTCTATTGCTTATAACAGAATACTTGAAAATGGGTAATTTATAAAGAAACTAAATTTATTTCTTACAGTACAGAGGCTGGGAAGTCCGAAGTCCAGGGAACACATCTTGTGAGGGCCTTTTTCTTGTCAGTGACTCTCCACGGCAACGCAGGGTATCACACAGTGAATGGCTGAGCAAGGAAGAGCTAAGCTGCTCACTCACTGTCCTTTCAAAGCCATCAGAACCACACCCATTAACCATTGATAGATTAATCCACTCATGAGGGTACCGTCCTCACAATCCAATCAGCTCTCAAAGACCCCACCTTTCAATTACCATAATGGGATTTCCCACTCTCTTAATACTGCTGCAGTAGGGATTAAGTTTCCAATACATGGACATCTGGGGGACACATTTGACCCATAGCACAGCAACAGACCTGAATTGGGAACAAACTGAAGAGTCCTGAATCCGGGTTAGACGGTAGTAGAAATGACGTCCCATCAGTGGAAGGGTCAAACAGTCCCCGCCTCAAGGTTGCAATGCAAGGTTCCTGGCACACCCAAGGAAATGTTGGTTTCCCACTTGATACATCAAGTGAAGGATTTCACCACCCCTAAGAGAGATCTGGAAAGGAGAGTGCAAGGTGAGACAAAGAATTCGTACTACTCTGCTTTCCCCAACTCTAGTTCTTTCAAGGAAGCAGACAGTGCTCTTTTAAATTTTGTAACACTTACATACACAACCCAGGGCTTAGAATACAGTAAGTGCTTAAGGGGGAACTAACGTTTTATGGTATCTCTCATGTGCCAAGGACTGTGCTCAGTATGTTACATATGTTATTTCATTCAATAGTACCAATGATTCTACGACACAGGCACTATTCTTATCTCCACCTCTATAGATAAGGAAACTAGGACTCAGACACATTAAACAGTGTGTCTGGGATCACATAACTAGTATGACAGACACAGAATTTAAACCCAGATCTATCTGATCCCAAACATGGTCTTTTCCATCTCCTATTGCTTGCTGTATTAGTTTCCTAGGGCTGATGCAAAAAAGTGCCACAAACTGGGTAGCTTTACAAAACAGAAACTTATCATCTCACAGTTCTGGAGGCTAGAAGTCCAAAATCAAGGTATCAACAGAGCCACACTACCTCTGAAACCTGCGGCAGGAGTCCTTCCTTGTCTCTTCCTAGCTTCTGGGGTGTCCAGTAATCCTTGCTGTTCCTTGGCTTGCAGCCACAGCGCTCCAGTCTGTCTCCATCGTCACATGGCGTTCTCCCCTCGTGTGTCTACATCTCTGTGTCTCTTTTCCTCTTCTTATAAGGACACCAATCTTATCAGATTAAGGGCCCACCCTACACTGGAAGGCCTCATCTCAACTAATTACATCTGCCACAACCCAGGTCTATCTGATTCCAAAGCCCAAATAAGGTCACATTTTGTGGTACTGGGGGTTAGGACTTCAACATAACTTTTTCAGAGACATGATTCAACCCATAACACTTGCTTAGTATGTATGATAAATGGATTAATAGGTGAGTAAATAAATGAATGGGAACAAAGGGGCTTAACTGGAAATGAGAGGTGCAGCCATGAACGATGCCTCCCATAGGCGCAGACCTTCTGGGCTGCATGCTCTTCGTTCTGATCACTCACTCATTACCAGCAGGAATTCGTGGAAAGTGTGTCCTCCCCACATTTATCCAGTGCCATAAGTCAGCCTTCTCCACCCTCTTTAGTTACATGTTTTTATGCATGCCCAAGATCAGATATCTCATTTCATATGATCTTCACTGCAATCCTGTGGCGTGTTAAATGGTATTATCCCCATTTCACAGACAGGGAAACTGAGGTGCAGAAAGGTTAAGCGGCAAGCCGTGTTAGTAAGGAACAAAACCAGGACTACGGCCCAGAAATGTGGCCCCACAGCATTTTTTAGTCTCATTATAAAATTATCTATTTTTTTTTACCCTTACAATATACGAACATCTGTTTACCATAAAAAATATTTCTCAAACAATACAGAATTCCAGAAAGCAAAGTCTTAAAGAGTCCCTTCCCCATCCCCAGCCCACTCCCAGGTCTAGGCCCATCCCGAGAGGTAATCATACTTGCAGCCCTGGATCTCTTTCCTGCCTTTTTTTCTCTGCCTTTACTGTCAAATATGTGTATGGATGCCTATTTTTAGAGCTTGTTTTTTATTTACATAAAGGGGATCACACTCTTCGTGCTGTTCTGGTACTGATGTTTACCACTTAACAGCACCCTGGAGATTTTTTCTTATGTGTCAGCAAAGTTGGCATTCAGCCTGGGTGTGCCAGTGCGGCCACTGGGCTGGTTGGTGTCTCCACAAGTCAGGCATCCACTCTGGTCAGCAGTCATGCACCATCAGGGCCTGCATGCTTTGAATACCACCCTGCATGTCAGTATGTACAGGTATGTCTCAGTCACTCTAATTCTTGCGGAGTGTTCTAGAG
>NW_007727812.1:219127-226408 GCF_000696425.1 Galeopterus variegatus | reverse complement strand
AATACAGAATTCCAGAAAGCAAAGTCTTAAAGAGTCCCTTCCCCATCCCCAGCCCACTCCCAGGTCTAGGCCCATCCCGAGAGGTAATCATACTTGCAGCCCTGGATCTCTTTCCTGCCTTTTTTTCTCTGCCTTTACTGTCAAATATGTGTATGGATGCCTATTTTTAGAGCTTGTTTTTTATTTACATAAAGGGGATCACACTCTTCGTGCTGTTCTGGTACTGATGTTTACCACTTAACAGCACCCTGGAGATTTTTTCTTATGTGTCAGCAAAGTTGGCATTCAGCCTGGGTGTGCCAGTGCGGCCACTGGGCTGGTTGGTGTCTCCACAAGTCAGGCATCCACTCTGGTCAGCAGTCATGCACCATCAGGGCCTGCATGCTTTGAATATCACCCTGCATGTCAGTATGTACAGGTATGTCTCAGTCACTCTAATTCTTGCGGAGTGTTCTAGAGTATGGAGCTGTCATTTTTAGGTAACCATCTACAGTTAGTGCACATTTGGGTTTTTTCAGTTTTCACCCTGCATGTCAGTATGTACAGGTATGTCTCAGTCGCTCTAATTCTTGCGGAGTGTTCTAGACTATGGAGCTGTCATTTTTAGGTAACCATCTACAGTTAGTGCACATTTGGGTTTTTTCAGTTTATCAGTATTTCAAACAAGGGAGTCCCCAACATCCTGTACCTGCCTCTCCGTGAACATGCATGAGAATACAAAACACTTTCCGCGTAGCCATCTACACAGTAGTGACACCTGTGATCTCTTCCTGCCCTATGGTGGGGACCCCCCCAAAGGAAGCCCAGCTCTCTTGGCCTCAGCACCCCTGGGAATCTGAGCCCCTACAGGTACATTACCTAGAACAGTGGCTCACCACACGGACTGCCCTTAGGATCACATAGGAGATTCTGAATAAACACCTATGCATGAGACTCCTCCTCAGAAAATCTGATTTAACTGACCCAGGTGGGTTCCAGGCATCAGGATGATTTTTTTTTTTTTAACTCCCATAGAGATTCAAATTTACACTCAAGGCTAAGAAACAATGACAAAGGACCTCTGAGACTTTATAAAGGGCCAACCAAAAGATCTGAAACCTGAAGAGGAAAAAGTATTAACAAAAGAAAGGCAGGGAGAAAGGAAAGAGGAAGGGGACAGGGAGTAAAGAAACTGCTCGCTGAGTCCCACAGATGCTGAGACTGGCCCCGTCTCCAGCCCTGGCAGTGCCCCCACGGTTGGCCTGTGTCTCCCCCTGGGGCCGCACCCCCACCAGTGGACCTCTTCACAAATTCACTTCCTAAACAAGGCCCCGCTGGAAAGCGGTGGTTCCCAGGCTTTGTGAGGACAGCCACCCCTCACAGCAGGGGGACTTTTGGGCAGTGGAACTATTCTGTGTGATATTGAAACAGTGGACACATAACGTCAGGGATTAGGGAAAACTCACAGGACTGTCCAGCACCAAGAGTGGGCCCTGATGTCAACTACAGACTTTGGTTGATAATAATGTGTCAGTACTGGCTCCCCAGCTGTAACAAATGTATCGCACCCATGCAAGTTAACTATTGGGGAAACTGAGGCGGTGCCAAGGAGAATGTGGGAACCATCCAAACTCGTTCAATCCTTTTGTAAACATAAAACTGCTCTAAAAAATAAAATCTATTTAAAAAAAATAGTCTTTCTTCCCTATCTCTCCCCTCACCTTCCCCAGAAGAGTAGTTGGACCTTTAAGATCTTTTGATTGAGAAATTACAGAGTCACCAAGGCCCTGTAAACACCTTAAAGGCGTTTTAAATATAAATGCCTTTTAATTTTCAAATTATTTTAATAATTTGATATATAATATTGATATTTTGATATTAATCATCTAATTAATATTTAAATGCCTTTTAAAGATCAAATAAGTAAATACACACGTAAACGAATCAGAGTCTGTCCCCCAGCAGTGTGGCACACATGGAAGGTAGCACTGCCCCTTCCATGGGTCCCCCCACTCCTTCTGTGCAGACAGCGGCTCTGCAGTCAGGTCAGGCCTCCTCCAGGAACTCCAGGCCATCTAAGGGTTAAGGACCTCCGTGTGTGCGAGCCCCTGCTCGCTGCCTACCTCTCCCCCCATCCACATTTCCGGACCCGAGACTCCTTTTTCAGCCTAGGTTAATCTGATTAGAGTTGAGGTGCTAATAAGTTAAATGAATGCCATTAAACAGTACCAGATAAAAATCTGCATTTAAACCTGGGCTCCCAAAAGGCCAGAGGCTGGAATGTCAAGCATCTGGGTAGGGCTCAAGGAGTGAGGCTGGGGGGAGGGGTCCTTTCCCAGACCCTTGAGTAGCCTCCCACTGTCTGTATGATAATCCCTTTCATTAGCACAGTATTTTATAGTTTGTAATATAATTTAATAATGACTTTTTAAGTGCTTCTAAGTGTCAGATACAGTGCTCAGTGATTTATCTACAACGTCTCATTTTATTTTCGTATAAAGTATTGTTGCTTCCTTTTGCAAAGGAGACACTTGAGGTTGGGCAAGCTAAGAAACTTGAGTATGTGACAGAAGTGAGATTCAAACCCAGTTTGAAACCCGCTTTAATCCCTTCCCTTTCTGATCTATTTTTCCCTAACTATCAGTGGAGATTTTGTGTGGAAGAATTTCTGTTGCTCCTGGGCGACAGCAATGGTTGGGACCCCGGTGGGCATGCAGCCTTTCTTCTGCCAGACCAGACCTTCCTCCCTCCCCCAACCCCTTGCTCATCTTCCCTCTCCTCCCAGCCCTGCGTAGCTAAAACCAGCAACCCAGTGTGGAGAAAGCCCCGTCTTTCCTGACCCGACCCTGCCTGCAAGCCAGCTTTGATACGGGCAGTCTGGTCCTCAAGGATCTGCAGATGCAGCCACAGTTGGCCCAGGAGGTTGGAGCATCAGGCTGAAGAGATCCGGACTGTGAGTGCAGTTCACTGTTTCCTACGCACTCACTGAGTGCCTAGAGAGTACTGAGTCTGGATACCAAATACGCTAAGATGAGGTCCCTGCCTTCAGGAAGCTCGCAGTCCGACAGAGGAGCAAGACAGAGGGGTGCAAGAAAGAAACGGGAGAATTGGGCTTAAGGCTACTGGAAAGGCGAGTTACTTTGGAAAAACCCTACAGGAATTCTGAGGTTGCCTCCCCTCTGCTGAGAATCACCTTCAGAGTGTATTCCAACCCAAGAGTTCCTCCAGCCCAGCCAGCTATTTCATGGATGTGGCCATTGGACTTCAGGAGACATGTCTTGAGATACATGAACTATTTCAAACCCACTCCTCCCTTTATTTATTCATTTATTTGACAAAATATATATTGGGTGCCCACTTGGTACCTGGCACTGTTCTAAGCCCTGGGGAGTACAGGAGGAAAACAGGACAGATGGAACCCCTGCCTTCATGGAGCTTACCTTTCAGTCAAGCCACCAGACCACACACTGATAATGAAGTGCATATAATACAGTAGCCAGGGAGAGTTAGTGCTGGAAAGAAAAGAAAGCAATGTAAGAGAAAGGTGAGAAAGTGTTACAGTAGAAAACCAACTTGATGTAGAGAGCCTCACAGGTGTGCCAGCAACATCTATTCCACCTGAAAAGCACAGACTTGTCACTTGAAAATAAGTTGTAAATGCAGATGCCAAGAAATGGAGGTCACGCACAGTCCCACCAGAACCGCCGTCCGGGATGCAGGCACAGTGCAGGGCACCGTTTCAGAGTCTGACATCGCGCTGGTTCAAATCCTGCTCCTGTCATTTGCTAACTGTGTGACTAGGAGACATTTAATGTTCGTTTTAATTGTCAATTTCCTCACTTCAAAACTGGAGAGAATAATATCTATGGTGAATGTGGTTGTGAAGTTTAAAAATGGATAATGTCTGTGAAGTACTTGGCACAATGTCTGGCCTCAAGAAGCCCTCAGCAAGTGGTGACTATTATTATTGATTTTTGTTCCCCAGAGCAGAGATGGTCAAAAAATGTCATCTTATTTTAGTCATCATGAAGAGAAAGCATAATAACTTGTATTTGTAATGCTTTTTTAAAAAGTACTTTTCCATACATTATCTTAGTTAATCCTCGTAGCAAATCTGAGAGCTGGGTATCACGTGGGGACATTTTCCTGGGAGCAACACTATCCTTTTCTCACATAAGCAAGTTGGAACTAAGTGATGTGTTGGTCATGATCCCCTCTGCTTTTCACTCTTCAGCGGCTTCCTCTTGCTCACAGGAAAATGCCCGGCGTCCCTAATATGACTACCAAGGCCACATTGTAGGGCCCCACCCACCTCCCAGCCCCATCCTGCCCCCTCTTCTCCCTCAGCTTCCAGGCCCTGCCATGCTGGTCTTCCAGCTCCTGGAACGTGCCCTGCATCCTCTGCCCACAGGGCCTGGCCCTGGCTGGCCCCCCCCTCCAAACACTGCTCCCCCAGCCTTCGCCTCCCCCTCGTCCTTGCTGGGAGCCACCTCGGTCAGGTTTCCATGTAAACATTATATCTGTTGGGAGTTACGTTGTCTCCGATCAATAAAAATCCCTTTCCAAAGAGTGGCTTAAACAAGAGCAGTTGGGAGCACAGGGGCTGCGGACGGAGTTTCTTTCCTTTCACAAAACCAGCGGCCCAGAGGGTGGCAGCTGAGCCTGCTCTGGCAGCCCTGCCATGTGCCTTGTGCACAGGCCTCTTCCTCGGGCTCACCAAAGGCTTCCCGGGGCTCTGGTCTTCCCACACCCACTCCCGATTAAAAAGCTTTTCCACAAGTCCCATCCCAGAAATTCTACTAGATCTTTTTGGCCCCCAATTAGCTAAATAGCCACTTCTATTTTCAAGGGAGCCTAGGAAATGTAGTATTGGTTGGGAGCACAGGGGCTGCGGACGGAGTTTCTTTCCTTTCACAAAACCAGTGGTCCAGAGGGCGGCAGCTGAGCCTGCTCTGGCAGCCCTGCCATGTGCCTTGTGCACAGGCCTCTTCCTCGGGCTCACCAAAGGCTTCCCAGGGCTCTGGTCATCCCACACCCACTCCCGATTAAAAAGCTTTTCCACAAGTCCCATCCCAGAAATTCTACTAGATCTTATTGGCCCCCAATTAGCTAAATAGCCACTTCTATTTTCAAGGGAGCCTAGGAAATGTAGTATTGTGGTTGGAACCTGTATTAGCCCATTTCTAATGCTTATAACAAAATACCTGGAACTGGTAATTTATAAAAGAATGAAATTTATTGCTTACAGTTTTGGAGGCTGGGAAGTCCAAAGTCCAAGGAACACATCGAAGGCTTTGGTGGTGGTAACAGTGACACGGGGGTCTCCCAAAGCAGAAATGGCACAGCAGAGAGAGAGAGACTCTCACATGCTCCCCTTTTAAAGCCCTCAGAACCACAACCCTGATCATCGTTATTAATCCATTCACTAGGGCACGGTCCTACAATCTAACCACCTCTTCATGGCCACACCTTTCAATTATCATAATGGGATTTCCCGCCCTCAACAGTTACATTGGGGATCAAGCTTCTAATACATAAAACTTGGGGGACACAATTCAATCCATATCAGACTCCTTATTCCCCCTAACCAAATAGAGATTCCATGAGTACAGAAGAGGGGACACTGGATACTGAGGAAGCCTTCAGCAGCCTCTGCCACACAGACGTTCGTAGAGCCATTCCTGTCCCTTCACGACACATCCCTGAGCTTGAAGTTACACATTCATTGGATTCGGTGTTTGAGCAGAGAGCGTGTCCAGTTTGTTCATTATTGCATAGCATAGCACCTGGCCTGTAACAGGTGCCCTATAGATAGATGTGGAATGAACAAACGGGTGAATAGATGGGTAAAGAGCAAGCATTCAACGACATGGAGGCGTTTTCTTCCTTAAGGCATTTCTAGCTTGTCCAGTTTCCAGCAACTTTGTAGGAATGAGGCTGGGGTAACAAGTAAATTCCTGCATATTTGGGGACCTGCAGACAAATGGAGAGAAGCCTGGGACAAGAAACGAGATACGGCTTCCCTAGAAGCTTCTCACAGAGATAGAACGTTGGATGGCCCCAGACCATAATATGTTCACGCAGGAGACTTACTCCTCCCTGGCCAGTCCTGGAGGCTCCTTAGTTTTGGCCCACTGTGTAGTACGGAGCCACCTAACTAAGAAGCTAGAGGCCCACAGATTCCTGGCCTCCTTCCATCACTACCCTCCGAGGCATGACTTGAAATTGGCAGGTTAGTTCCCCTGAGAGGCACACTATCCAGAAGCCTGGGGCGTACTGGCATCTGCAGTAGAAAAGGTCCAACCAGTAAGTTTCTCAAACTATACTTTTCATGAACATCAACCATGGAAAGGAAGTCGTAGAATGTTTGCCTCATAAGGAACCTTAGCAACAGCTCTGGTAACCCTGTCATCTTACAGCAGGACACTGAGGCTCAGAAAGACGAGGCGCTTCACCCGGGGCACACAGAGGAGGCCTAGAATCCAGGATCCCACTCCTCATACTAAACCACTCAGGTCTTCCGAGAGCCACGGTGCAGAGGGTCCACGGTGAGAGCCAGGGGTCCTTCCCCATTTCCCTTCCCTCCTCTCTCTGAGGATGTTTAAAAAACAAAAACAAAAAATTAGAAGATAAAAGTGTCCTTCTCGCCTTGGGCAGATCCCCTTGCAAACCTCAATTTTCATTCCTGAAAATTCTTTCATGGAGAATCTGACCTGACAGTCACACCTCAAGATGTCCAGCACGTCTGTGGCTCTGGTCTTGTTGGCAACTTGCTCAGTAGTCAGAGCAGCATTTCCAGGCAGGCAGTGGACACTGAATTGTAAGCAGTGACTCCACAGTTCCCGCTCTGTGGGAACTTCGATTAGCAGAGGGCACAGGAGACACACCTGAAACAAAGGAGCCCAAATGGAGGTGCTGACCTGAGCTTTATCCGCAGAGGAAAACCAGTGGCCTCCTTTACCTTCGCCTGACCCTCACTGCCAAGCAGGATGCCGTGCAGACCTCTCCAGTGTGAATCAAAGGCCTGCTGTTTAGCCTATGTCTAGGTTAGTGTTTTCGCCTGAAATCCAAAGTTCGGGGTCCCGACATAACTCTTTACTTATTAATCTTACTGCTGTTCGATAAATTTTTTTTATACATCAGAATTTGTTGATTGACTGCCGAAATGAATTATAGTCATGTGCCACATAACCGCATATGTGATCCCATAAGATTATAATAGAGCTGAAAACTCCTATCGCCTAGTGACATCGCAGCCACTGTAACATCATAGCATAATTACTTTTTAAAAAATATATATTT
>NW_007727812.1:205567-218882 GCF_000696425.1 Galeopterus variegatus | reverse complement strand
GTTCGGGGTCCCGACATAACTCTTTACTTATTAATCTTACTGCTGTTCGATAAATTTTTTTTATACATCAGAATTTGTTGATTGACTGCCGAAATGAATTATAGTCATGTGCCACATAACCGCATATGTGATCCCATAAGATTATAATGGAGCTGAAAACTCCTATCGCCTAGTGACATCGCAGCCACTGTAACATAGCATAATTACTTTTTAAAAAATATATATTTAGTGTAGCCTAAGTGTGCGGTGTTTATAAAGTCTACAGTAGTATGCAGTAATGTCCTGGCCTTCATGTTCATTCACCTCTCACTCACTGAGAGTGCTACAAGCTCCTTTATAGGTGAATCATATTTTATCTTTTATACTATGTTTTTGCTGTAACTTTTCTATGTTTAGATATGTTTAGATACACAATACTCACACTGTGTTACAATGGCCTACAGTATTCAGTACAGTAACGTGCTGTACAGGCTGCGGCCTAGGAGCCATAGGTTATATCATATAGCAGTCTAGGTGCGTAGTAGCCTATACCATGTAGGTTTGTGTAAGTGCACTCTATGACGTTCACACAACGACGAAATCCCCTGACACATTTCTCAGAAAGTATCCCGTCATTAAGCAACACATGACTGTAATTGATAGCTCTTATGTAATAACAACCAGTCGAGGAATGTGTTGCAAACAACTTCAATCAAGATTGCTATGATTATCATTTATTTAGTATGTATTACGTTTGAGGCACATTACATACATTATTTTTAATCCTCACAGCAAACATGTGCAGAGGGTATTTAAAGAGGAAATCATTTGCCCAAAGGCACACAGCTTTTTAAGTAGTAGAGAAAGGACCTGAACTCAGTTCTGGCTGATGCCAGAGGTTTTGTTCTTCTACTTGTATGCTACCCTTTAATTCTGCAGAATGTGCTTGTCCACACAAACATGGGTCAGCCCTGTCCTTTCTGCTATAGTAGTCCAAGGAAATCGACATTTCTGCTGTCAGCCCAGCCCACATTGTTGCATTTTCTGGACCAGTAAGCAAGCAACTGTTTGCAAGAATGTAGAACACTTAGTAGGGGTGGGGGTGGTGGGAGGATCGTCCCTTCTGCAAATAGATAGGAAGCAGACAGTGGGCTTTCAGTATATCTTCACTAGGGAGGCATCCTTAGAGTGGTAGAACTGTTCAAAATAAACAGGCCAAGATATAAGGGATTTCTCATCCCGTTTACAAATGCTGTTCTCTTAGCACTCCCTAACACAGAGAACAGAGGTTGATCTTTCATGTGACAGACTGTTTAGACAATAATTTGCCTCTTTGGTGAGAGGGGTCCTGGGATGAATCTCTTATAAGGACTCCACCAACATCTCACATGCCTTGAATCACTGGAGGGGAACACATTTTGGAGCCACTGTGGAACAGGGGATTATGTGCAGAAGACAAGGAGGTGGGCAAGGGGTGGTGGGGGATGCAAGACTCTGCACTGAACCTAATGCATAGTCATCCATCAACCCCTGTCTGGGTTGTTTACGGAACCCTCACCCTAGTATGCACTGGGCTGCTTCAAATGCTCCTCCCTCTAGAAGGAGACATTGCTTTTGTGAGAGCAAAATCCAAAGACCTCAACTTAGCCCCTTAGCAAGACGCACCCAAAAGCTGACCTGGGGGAGACAGGACTGCTTCCTATGTGCATTCAACACTGTGAAATGTGAATGCTTTCTTGTATATCCTCGGACGTTCTCCCCTGTCCCTCTAACCACTCCCACACTGTTTATATGCATTTATCTATTATGAGCATGGAGTGGGAGAAACGTGACCATTGAGCAACCTCTTGGGCTGAGTGCCACCAATTCAAAACACAAAGGGGTGAAGGACTAAGGTAGGTGAGCGATGCTGATTCTAAGTCACTTTATGATGATCTGTATATTTCAGGAAAGCCTAGGGCCTGGTTAGGGAATCTCTTAGGGAAAAGTGTTCTCTCATCCCATGTGCTCATTCCTGAGTGAGGACAGATGGGGGCCTGCATGAGATTTCAACCAAGACAGAGAGCCACGCGGTGAAGCACGGTGACACTTCCTTCAATTGTACCTGCTCACTCCAACAGTCCAGGCACAAGTGAGCCAACTGGTTAGCCCTAAGTTACCATCTCACCTGATCTGAGGACAAACGCAAGTCTGACTCTCACCTGCCCTCAGCAGGGCCTCTAGTCCACTCACCATCCTCATCCCCCCACCCACAAAATAAGTGCGTGCTCAGGGGATGCAAACGCACCTTAACATGACCTTGAAGAAAACGGCTAAAGGTAGGTTCACTGCCTACCCCACAAGGAAAAACAAAAAACTCTTCAATATTTCAAAGGCTTTGAGATTCCTGTATCCCCTGATCAGGGACACAAATGCATCTCTACTGACCAGTCAATGTTTAGGAAATTAGATCACTGGGCATATGTATATTTAAAGAAACTGTGTTGTAAACCCCTTTGTATGGCACGGTCCCGCCTCCCTAGCACATCTGGACTCTGGGTAGCTGTGGACGTGGGTCACTGGGAGTTCCTGGGGAAGGCGGTCCTGGGCTCTCCCCCACGTGCCAGCGGGCCTGCCAAACTCCCATGCTGAGTGGGGAGCCGGCCAGGCTCCAGATTTAGTCAAGCATCTTTCATGGGTTTACTTTCTGTAGGAGCTTGAGCTGGCAGAACCCAAAAAGTATTTTGCCCCCAGCATGTTCTCCCTTGATTTTCATACCTTTCTGGATTTCAAGGGTAATGTAATTCATGGGTGTCTGATTCACTAAAAACAGCTCAGTGAAGTCTGGTTTGTGAGTCCTATTTGATGACTTAGACGCCTTTCTTTCCTGGTCTTCTGAATCTGTCTACTCCAAACCCCAACTCTGGTTGGAAGCTGGGGAGGCACAAGCAAATTAATACTGGGGAGGGGAGCCCAGGCACCGTGCAGAGTGTGTTTAATCATCCCAGATCTCCCCTGATTCATATTCCTATTTCACAGAAGAGAGCACTGAGGCTCTCACTTGCCATGCAGCTGGTACGTGAGACATCAGAACTTTAAAACAGGGTCAGCTTTCCTCTTGACCCTCCTTTCCCACTGCACCCCACCCCTGGGAAGCAGGCTGCCCAGCTCCAAGGATGCCAGGCAATAGCCATGCTTCACTGGCTTCTCTCCTGTTTCCTCATTCTGAAGCCCTACCCTAGCAGTGATCTACAGGCTATCTCACAATTCCCCAGCATCGAAAGCCTGCCATGTCCTTAACCAGTGATGCTGGTGGCCTGGGGAATCAGTGGTGGAGTTGAGAGGGAGCTGTGTACAATACTGCATGAACATTTAGAAGTCTGCCCCCTGGGGCCACTCCTGCCAGGCCTCAGGTTCCCTGGTCTACAGGACTCCTTCGGTGTCAGAGGTGATGCTGTTCCAGATGGCATCTGAAGGCAGAACCAGAGGACAGGGGCTACAATTATAGCCAGAGGGTTTAGATTAGAGGAAAGGGCTTCCTGACAAGTTGCTAAGCTTGACGGTAATTAGGGAGAGTTCACAAAAACTCCTTCCCAGGAAATATACCCCCAACACCCTTGTCAGGAAGAGTCCCTTAAGGAGACAAACCAAATGCATTAGGACTTTTTAGCCTGGAAAGACTGTGGTTGTGAGTCTCGTGAAATGACACAGGGTAGAAGTGGCGTTCTAACTGACAAAACAAACCTGAGCTGTCTCCTTTACAAAGTTGCCAGGATCAAAGAAGATAGCATCTCTGAAAGCATTTGTCAGCTGTGTGGTGCCAAGGCAAGGATGAGACATTTGTGTTGTGCATTGGACCTGGGGGTTCTCTCTTGAGGCTTTAGGGAGTAAATAAAGGCAGCATTGCTTTACACAGAGGGCAGCAAACCACCCAGCTGAGAGCAGTCCAGGCTGATGAGTGCAATAGGGTCCAAACAAAACTTCAAGACAATTCATGAACCTCAAGGCTTTGAGGTTAAAATCAAGCCATGCCACTGTGGCTTAACACAACCAAAAACAGCATCACGGCCGTCTTTATTATCACCCATCACTATATATGCCTTTTCTCCTTCTCTCGTTGGTCCTCACCACAATTCTACAGATGAGAAATTTGAGATTCAAAATTGGGTTGTGTGAATTGTCCAAGGTCACACAGCCAGTAAGTGGCTCAGCTGCCTCACCTAATTCCTGATGGAGGTCAATGCCCTTTCCTCTACAACTTTGCTACAGTGCGCCACTTGAGAGCGAGGCGGCGCTCCCGCCGAGGGTTCGGATCCCACATACAGACTGGTTCCCGCTCACTGGCTGAGCGAGGTGCGGGCGCAGCACCGAGGGTTGCGATCCCATTGCCGGTCCCAGTCCGGTATGGGCGCGACACTGAGGGTTGCGATCCGTTGCCGGACACGAAAAAAGACAAAAAAAAAGGAAAAAACAAATATATATATATATTTGCTGAGCATTTCCAAAACAGAGGAAACAGCAAACTGGAGCATGTTTTCTTTCCAGTCTTGTGGTGAGATCAGGACTCATTCAATGAAATGGTAACTTCATGTCATTCCTCTGCTCTGAGAACGCTTAATGTCAGCTCATTGTCTTTGACAATTCTTGCCATGGCTGACAAGGTCTTAATGACTGGGTCCACCTCTCTGACCTCATCTCCTGCCTCTTTCCATCTCCCTCTCTACTTCTAAGGACACTGACCTTTCAAGTCCTTCATTATACCAGTGCAGCTTATTTCTGTCTCAGGGCCTTTGCACATGCCACGTCTCCAGTGCCTACATGTCTGCTCCAGTCTCACAATTCAGGTCTGAGCTCAAATGTCATGACCTCGGAAAGGGTTTTCCCGACCAGCCTTAACACACATAGGCACTGTCGATCACAGTACTTTTGTTTTATTTTTATGACACATCACTATCTAAAAATTTCATATTTAGTTTTACTTGTTTGCTCTCTGTCCCAGCCCCCGACCCTCACCAGCCTCAAGAAGGTAAACTCCAGGAGAGCAGGGGCCTCATCTGTCTTGTTCACCGAAGTACACTCCTGTCCTATGTTTAACACTAGCAACCACTTAATAATTATTTATTAAATAAAATAATTAACTTGGTCAAAGTATTTACTACATTGCATTCAATTGCATTGTGTAAACCATGCAGTAATTTTTTTTCCATGTGGTGATTTTTAAAAGCTATAGGCGAAAAAAGAAAACCTTCTTTAGATTACATTGAAATCTAATTGCCTATAAGGAAAAGTTTCAGTGGAGGTAGTCAGGGCCACTCTCAGTATAAATCCTAGACCAGAATATTCCCTTCAGCCTTTGTTTTGTTTGTCTATTTGCATATGGCATCAATTTATAGACACAGTTTCTCAGCCTCCAGACTTATCTTGGAGCCTGAAGTCCCTAATAAATGCTGAACAGGGATAAAGCATTAGTAAGTTGTGAGCGGTGGACAGTAATCCACTTCTGAGTCAGCAGGAAGTGGAAATGCTGACAGGCCACAAGGCCCAGCCAGAGCCAAGACTTCTGCTCCCGGACTCGGAAGCAGACCTGCCAGAAACAGAGCTGCCTGCCTTTAGCTCAGGGGTCTCCCCTTTCATCAGCCTTTCGTCACGGCTGGCAGCTTTTCTTCAGTTACTTTCTCCCCCCACCCGCACTCCACTCACTTGCTCTTACGAAAGGAGCTTTAAAAACTTATTTGCGTTAAGGTATAAATGACGAGATAACATTCCAGGCAAAAGCCACGGGAAGGAATAAAGCTATAGGAGGATTTCAGGCCTCTTGTAGCAGCGTTAGAAGGGCTTTGCCCTGCTCCTTCTAGCTCCAGTTCTTAGGTGTCCTGGAAGAAGAAAGACCTTACAGGCCAACTAGGCAGGCTGCTAGACATAAGAGACCTTGAATCTTCGGAGTAAAGAGCTTCCTTGCAAAGTTAGCAGTAAATTGTCATGTGGCCTGAAGACAAATCTGGAGGGAACCTCTAAGATATATGGCTGGTCTTGCATCCACCCTTATATGAAATTTCCATTGGCAGGTGTATCTTACCGGCATTTGGCCACAGAACTCAACTCTTCTCTTGCCCCAGTGATATGGACTGTGATCAGAGAGAATGAATGTGGGCTTAAGGAACTCGAAGAAAATGAATTTCCCATTCACAATGTACCCCTTTATAGCTGCAGTTATAGGCGCAGGATCAACACCTGCTTCCTTGCTGAGGTTTGAGCTATGTCACGTTAATATGACTCTGAGGACACTGTAAAAAAAATATAGCTCGGGCTGGTCTGGTGGCGCACTCGGTAGAGTGCGACGCTTGGGAGCACGGCGGCGCTCCCGCTGAGGGTTCAGATCCCATATAGAGACCAGTCCACTCACTGGTTGAGCACGGTATGGGCGTGACACCGAGGGTTGCGATCCCATTGCCGGTCACGAAAAAAGACAAAAAAAAAAAAAAAAAATATATATATATATATATATAGCTTCTATTTATTTATTGAACAGTGCTTTATATAATGCTCACAGCTATCCTACGAAATAGACATTGCTATTCTCACTTTTCAGCTGAGAAGAAACCTAAGGTTCGTGGCAGTAAACGGACTCGCCCAAGTTCATAGAGCTGGGCGATGGCAGAGCCAGTGTTCCTTCTGACTCTGAAGATCATGTCTTTCTTTAGTTTCTTTCTTCACATCTGTAAGTCATGGTAACCTACTGATGCTCATAATTCCCAATAAAATGTATGCAATTGTATTTTAATTCCCTGAATTAAAAGTGAATGTTAAGGGCCGGCCCAGTGGCGCACTGCTACAGTGCACTGCTTGGGAGCACGGCAGCGCTCCCACCGAGGGTTCGGATCCCACATACAGACCGGTTCCCGCTCACTGGCTGAGCGAGGTGTGGGAGCAACACCGAGGGTTGCGATCCCGTTGCTGGTCCCGGTCTGGTACAGGAGCGACACTGAGGGTTGCGATCCGTTGCCGGACACGGAAAAAGACAAAAAGGAAAAAAATAATAATAAATAAATAAAAAATAAAAGTGAATGTTAAGACTAAGTTTTCAGTCATTTGCTTGAGTTTTTAGGTGAGTGTATGGGATATTCACGTCTTAAACATTTATCAAGCAGATACGAAGTGCCAGATATGATTGTATGAGGGGCAGGGATACAGCAGCGAAGAGAAGAGCCTGGCAACCCCACCTTCACCAGGCTCACATTCTAGGGGGGCTGGAAAGTAAAGAGGCGAGGAAAACGCAGACCACGTCAGGCACTGGAAAGTGCTGCGGTGGGACAGGGAGTCCCCGGGCCGGGCTGCAAGTGTGGGCAAACCTGCTCACCTGCTCGGGGAAGACTTCCTGACAAGGAGGCATTTGAATGAAGACCTGGCAGGGGTGGGGAGCAAAGCACATGGGCGTCAGGACAAAGCTAGTTCCAGGAGTGGGGAAGCAAGGACAAAGGCCCTGAGGCAGAGTGTGCCACTTTGCTTAGTTAATTACAAAGATAAACTAATGTTGTGAGAAAGTTCAGTCTGATCATTTGTTTGGCATTTTTAAATGTCAGAGAAAAGAGGGGGAAACTCTTTAAATTAATCTGTGAGATGGAATCAGGATCAGTGGTCACCCCAGGAGACGTGGGTGGTGATGGGTGAGCAAGGGAGCCAGGAGGGTGCTGGCAGTGCTCTGTATCTCCATCTGCGTGGGGTTCAATGCCTGTAACAAAATGCTGCACATGTAGGATTGTGCCCTTTACTCTATGCAGTTATATCTCAAATTTTTAAAAATGAAAATTAAAAAGTGGTCTCAGGAGTTCACTTCTGGCATCGTCTCCATCTGCGTGGGGTTCAATGCCTGTAACAAAATGCTGCACATGTAGGATTGTGCCCTTTACTCTATGCAGGTATATCTCAAATTTTTAAAAATGAAAATTAAAAAGTGGTCTCAGGAGTTCACTTCTGGCATCCGAAGTTACATACTCACAAGCTGTGTAATATCACAATTTTTAGTGCGCATATTGTGATTTTTTGTTTGCCAGACCTGCTCAAGGCCACAAGACTCACTCAGAAAAACACGAGCCCAAAAAGAACAGGGTTGAACTCTTTGCAGCTTTGGAGAGTTGGTCACCCTCTCTGGACCTGAGTTTCTAAACTGTGAAACGAGGCTGATCACGGTGGTGCCCAGCTCGTGGCACTGTTGGTACGAGGGAGGCCAGGTCTGTGAGTTCTCAGTGAAGAAGTCTTCTCCATGTGGGAATCACGGAAGTACTCGGTGCTTCGCGGGGACCCTGCAGAGCACGCCTGTGGCCAGCTCCTGCCTGGGCTCTGCCGCTCTTCCTCCTGCTCGTCACTGTCTGCTGGGCACTGGTGCTGCTCTGGCATGGCAGGTCCCTCTGCCACGTGGCATTCTGCAATGAGGGGCAAAGCGACTCCTGCTCCTTCCGAGTTAGTTATAAGCTAAAATCTCAGAGAGTTCAATCAGCAACCCTGTCTGTTACTACCATGACAACCCGGCAGGACTCAGAGCTGAATCCAGAGGGAGCAGGGCAGGGCGAGCCATGTGACCAGCGTGAGAGACACAGGCATGCTGTCCTTCCCTCTGCTGATGGAGCCTTGCAACAAGGTTGTCTGTCCTCCTAGCTCCTTTAAGATGAGTTTTCCAAAGAAGGGATGAGCTGCTCCCGGAGAGACAGTAGAGGGGCAGGGCGGGGGCACTGTCTGTAGAGAATTATACACACCAGTAAGACTGAAGTTGGTCTGCCTTTTATTATCACCAAGCATCTGCTGCTCTGAACAAAGTCAATGACAAAATAGTGCTCCCCCAATCCCAAATCTTATATTGGTCTAAGTCCTAAATATTTGCTGTGATTACTATTTATGGCTTTAATTATATAATTTAATTATGTGTAATTACCTCTTCATTGCTTATTTTTAATAAACATTCTATACGGCAGTTAATCTGGAGAACTCCCAGTTATACAAGTATAGTCCTATTCCCAGCCATCCAACCCATCCCCAAAAACTCTGCTAAAGGCCCCTGTCTCCAGAGTCTGCTCCTAATGGCTTAATGGCTTAGAACTGGAGCTTTCTTCCAGGTACGGTCCATGTCTTCACCCCACTGTGGTATCACGTATTTTTGTATTTAAACAGTAGATTTGAAATAAACAGTGATAGCACAATGAATATAAAGGCAAAGAAACAGAATTTGAGTTACTTCAATTCTGTCATCTTATGTGAGGATTTAGAGTTTTTTATCCATTTAAAAATCTAAAACAGTGAAACAGAATGTGAACTTCAAGGTATACTGTTTTGTTTGGTAACAGTTCGTTTGGGTTCAAGCATGAAATGTTTTACTAAGTGTGGATAAGATCTTTAATATTATCGTTTACCCTTTTTTAATTGTTATTTTAAAACTAAAGGACAAATCAAGAAAATAATGATTATTATATGATTAATATCAAAAGTAGTTTTGAGGTACAGAGGGAGGAAATATTAACAAGTCCAGGTGTCAGTACACAAGGCACGGCAAAGACTGTGTGCACCGTTTAACCAAACACACTGAATCCCAGCAGTGGGCATGTTTTGTTCTCCAGACCTGCTGCCATATCGTAGCCCTTCTAGAATGGCTTCAGATATGGCCCCATTAGGAAGGAAGAGTGTGGTGGAGGTGACCTAGGACATCTCCGTCATTGTTCATATATTCATTCAAAAAGCACTTACTGGGCACCTGTAGTGCGTGTGGGCATTGCAGAGCAATGCACTTGACCCTGGACAAGGTTGCAGGGCTAAGGAAGCTAGGATTTCCCTGCCTATTCCAAAACTGAGAAAAATAGCAACAGATGAAGGTTAAATATCTTGGTCTTTAAACAGCTACAATTATGATATCATTTCCAAAACACACTTATTAAAAAGGAGGATTTATAGGGAGGAAATGCACACTTATAACGTAGTAGGCAATAAACAGAAAGTCCGTTTATGTTATTATGTATTTGGAAGATGAGTCCTAACCTGCTGTGGAGAGACAGGTAATTGTGGAGAAACTCCCTCATAATGGAAAGCAATTCGTGCTCCGACACCATCCCAGCATTTAGAGAGCCTCCTGACGTGTCTCCAGAACATGTTGTAAAGTGCATTTTCCTGATTTATTTAATAAAAGCAATTCCTGCTCATTATTCCTCTTATTATCATTGGTAATAATAATGACAGGGTGTTGGAACATGTTCCTTTAGTTCTGGGACGGGCCAGAGGGTAGACTTATGTCCTGCTGTTTATTACTCATCGTGTAGTGGAGAGGGTGCACCAGCTGGCGTGAGCATGGGGCAGAGAGGAAGCCCTGCCTTAAGGGCTGGGAGGGGGTGGTCTGTCTACAGGTGTGTCCTGGGAAGGGGCCCTTCCAGCTGTGTCCCACGTCAGCAATGTGGTCCTGTCAGTGCCTCAGATGGTGGCTGTATGATGTCAAACACCACAGAAGGAACACACTCCAAAATAGGTCTTCATCTTTGCTCTTGAATCAGTCCCTGCATTACAGAGGTTCAAGTCCAGGCTTTTCCTGTGACATGAAGGCACCGTGGTGGCCTCCTTCATTAGACCTCTGGGGAGACTGATTAATAGGAAGAAGCAATAACAGATTGGGAAGGTGAAGCTTCTTATTTTGGACATTATTATCTAGGGAGGCACGGGTGGCACAGACCACAGACATCGGGAGCCAAGTCCTCTCTGTAAGAGCACAGATGCAGACTTTCTCCCTGCTGGAGAAAGAGTAACTACCGTTTCACAATGTGCATGTCTACAACTGGCTTTCTCACCTGTAACAGGTCTTTTGGCTCCTCCTGTAGAACACAGGTACAGTCCACCTTTTCCTGGACACAAAGTAGCCAAAAATCGACTGGGAATATCAGGAAAAGCAGGCTGCAGCATTGACCTGGGTTTGAGGCTCCTCTTTTTATTAGATGTGGGATTTTCTAGAAATTATTCAAATATCATGAGCCCCATTTCCTCCTCTGTATAGTTTACACCATACGTCAAGCATGCAGGCATGTTATGAGACTTTGATGAAAAACTGTGCATTAAAAACAGCGAGCACACGCTGTGCATCCACCCAGAGCTAACTACTGTTATCCTGCCGCACCCGACTATATCCACCACCGCTGTGTTTTAACCACTGTCCCGTCCAAGTGGCAGCTGTGTCTCTGAGTGCTCTCCCCTGTCACTCAAAGTCTTGAGAAATTCTTCTTTCCACATTCTAGTAATGACCAGGATTAAAAAAAATGAATTGAAATATTTTAATGTATTTCCTAAAGAGGAATTTAAAGATCAGACTGGTCAAAAAATTACTTCACTGGTGTTTAATAACTGCCCTGAGGGTGAAGTATAATTATTTCCATGGAGAAGTTAAGGGAACTGTTCAAAATTGGTAAAAAGCCTGAGTTTTTACTCAGGGGGGTTCTGGGTGTTTTTCTTAGAGGTGCTTTCCACTATTGTCACGTTGGCGAACAAGAAAATCCTTCCTGGAGTATGAGTAAAATGAATTGGGATCAATATTAATAAACAGAGCTCTTTACAGTTTACCAAGCACTTTCACAAAATTGTCTCCCTAATTTCATGTAATATTATTCATATTACTAAATAGTATTACTATTATCATCATTTTATAAATAAGGAGCCTGAAATGCTAAAAGGTTACTTGACCTGTCCAAAGGCATGGTGCTCAGGTGAGCAGAGCCCACATCAGTGTGTCTCCAAACACCATCCTATATCTACGTCTCTCAAACATGTAGAGTAAAAGTTGCATGGGTATTTTGCTCAACATAGACTCTCTCGTCCCCATATCCCTCACCACCTGGCCCCTGCATCCTTCCTCTCAGTTCAGGTACCTTCCAATCTTCAAATCTTTGTTCCAGTGTTAAACCTTCCTTGATTAATACCTTCCTTCCAGATCTCAAGGTATCCTGATTCTTTAACCCACCTGTGTAGTCCTGACACTATAGATTTCTGTAAAAATCCCAATCCCCCAGGAAGGATAATCCAAGGTTTGTGGGTCCTGAAGCTGATGTAATTTGGGGGGTCCTCTATAGGAAAGAAAAAAAACAAAAACAAAATTAGGTAGCTACAGAGCCTTGGAAGAAGCCCATCTAAGCGAGGGGTCCTAAAACTTCAGTTTCACAGCTTTGGAGCTACGAATTCACCTCTGTCCCCATGCAAGATTCAACTTCAGTCTGGTTGCCCTTCAGTGAATCTACCTCGGGCCAGATGCTGAGTTATACACCTGCAGTCTTAGCTCACTTAACTCCCACAGCAACATGGTCAAGAAGACATGATGGTCTCCATTTCACAAGGCAACTCCTCTCCAATTTATGGTTTTCAGCTCAAGTTTGAGTTTCTTGAGCTCAGGGATTCTGCTTTCTATTTCTTGCTAGGATTCCTGCTGAGCCCAACACAATCCTGAGTTCATAAATGTTTTATAAATGAATGGATGATTGAATAAACGGGTGAATAAAAAGTACGTGTTCAATAGCTACTTGTTGAATTTATAGCAGAAAACTTAATGTTATTATAACTACCATTTATAGAGTGCCTATTATGATCCAGTCACTTCTCATGTTATCTCTAACCCTCACAGCACTCATGCAGGGGGGGCATTATTATTTCTAACTTATAGCTGAGGAAACTGAGGTTTATAGCGGTTAAGTCACTTACCAAGGACAAATAGCCAGTAAGTGGCAGAGCCAGACCTAATTAGCTCTAAAGCCCACATTCTTTCCATCTCACACGACATCTCAGAAGCAGAAACCAGGATGCTTTGATTGGGGAAACTGTCCTGCCTGGCTCTGCACCTGCTCACTATGAATGCCACATCTGGAAACGAGGAGGTGGAGGGAGGCCCCTTCATGCTGTAACAGGCTTTGTCTCTTCCTGCCTCCCCCGTACCCACAGCACCTTGTACGTGCTCTGCCCATGTAACATACTAGTCATACAAATATGAACAGTGGGCAAAATTCTCTTAGTGGGTCTGCGGGGAGATATAGAATGAAATACAAGGTAGCTCAGCAGACGGAGTCCACATGCCAGGGTGCTGAGGACCACACTTGTGAACCAGCGCCCGGGCCCAGGCAGAGGAGAGGAGGCCAGCAACATCTTCTGGTGCTTTTGTCCTCTGCGCAGGCTTCTCTGCAGATAGACCAGAAGAAAGATGCCCTTTGTGGTCTCTTTGGACCAAGGAGACTCTGTGATCATAGAGGAATGTGAGTATGAATGCCAGATTCCCACCAAGCACTGGTAATGACGAAGTTTCTCTTAGGCAATTTTTATATGATGAAAATGTGGCGCTGCTTTTAAGAGGTTTCAA
>NW_007727812.1:203480-205428 GCF_000696425.1 Galeopterus variegatus | reverse complement strand
GAGACTCTGTGATCATAGAGGAATGTGAGTATGAATGCCAGATTCCCACCAAGCACTGGTAATGACGAAGTTTCTCTTAGGCAATTTTTATATGATGAAAATGTGGCGCTGCTTTTAAGAGGTTTCAAGAGCCTTAGGCAAAAGATGTTCTGATAACAGAGGAATGGGCTGCTCAAAGGCTCACACCTCTATTATCTCCTTGAAGTCTCTCTACTCCTTTAGGGCTAAGGGGGCGGCAGTCAAAGTAATTCCCAGTTTACAGAGGGAAAATTGGAAACCCACAATTTTAGAGCCCAGAAGTTCACTGTGTTTATTCTACATTTGGCTTAGTATGTGATCACCCTTAACACAAGAAGTGTCTAGAAGACAAGGCAACTTTGAATCTTTCCTTTGCATTATAACTCAATCTAGCATCACAGAGAATCTCGCATTTTAGGGATTTTGTTTGATGTGGGGGATTATGGTCATGGTGAAGATGTCATGATGCAGTGATGACTACACCGTTACTGGAGATTTGAACTCACTCAGGAAGACAAGCACACAGAGCGCTAGAGTAGCTCGCCTTCTCTTGAGGTCCTTGAGCACTGAGGCCTGAAGACCGTGCAGAAGCCCCCAGCTCGGTGACAAACCACTCCTAACATGAACTACAAAAAAGATGGCGAGAGGTGGGCAGCGAGATTGGAATTAACCTGCTCTTTAGTGTACAGTCCAGGTCTATAGTTCACGGTTCTAGATTCTGGTGATTCTCTGAGCTAGCCAGTCAGTAACTGACCCCTTCAGGTATGTTGGGCTTTGTCTGGGGGCACTGGCAGATGAGGACATGCCTGCCCAGATACTTCTTCAAAAAAGGACCCAAGGAGTGTGATTTGCTGACAGTTTCCAGCTTTTAGCTCCCATGGGGTCCATTGCACCTTCCTAGCTGAGGTCACGCGTTCCTTGGAGGTGGGCAGATAGGAGTCAGTCAGTGACTAAGCAAGGTGGCAGTACAAACACCTGGCAAGGTTTATGCCATGTGGGACTCATTTGGACAATCTTTGCTCTGGAGCTACCCACTGGGCTGGCAGACACTTTGTTAGATGTGCATCATGGTCTCAGGGTTCCCCCTGTCCAATTCTTTCTCCTTTTTTCTCTCATAGGTCTTACTCCCCAACCCCCCAAATTTTTGCAGTCCTCACTCCACCTCAGCATCGGCTTCCTGGAGAACTCAACCAACACACTTACCTTAACCTTCAAAGCAATGAGTGTACCTAGTGCCTGGACAAAACTAGAAACATCAAGATATCACACCCCATAGAAGGAGAAGGGAGAACACAGCCTACAGGTCACCAGAAGAGGACAGTGAAGTGGCCAGAGGCATGGGTGGCTCCAGTTGGCACCAGGACTATCCAAGGGCTATACAAGGACCAGGGCGCCAAGTTCCCCTCCAAGCACAGCTCCCTTCACTTAGGTGGTAGTGCTGAGGCTTTCTGGAGTCCAAGTTACGGTGAAGCCTGGGTGAACTGTTTTACTGCTCTCGGCCTCAGTTGCCCCATATGTAAATGGAACAAATAACTTGTGTTGTTAAGTTTCACCTTTCACTTGACCCCAAGATGATTCCAGAGATAGAGAGTAGATTAGTGGTTGTGCTCAGGGCTGGGGAGGATGGGGCTATAGGAGGATGATAGCTAAAGGGTACAGGATTTCTTTTAGATGTGATGAAAAAGCTCTGAAATTGACCGTGGTAATGATTGCACAACTCTGGGAATATACTAAATTGAATCATACAATTTAAATAGGTGAATTGTATGATACATGAATTGTATCTCCATAAAGCAGTTATTTAAAATGCTTAGCTCAATGAATTATTACAAAATGAATAACCCATGTAACCATCACCCAGGTTAAGAGCATGGAACATTCGAGAATCCCAGAAGTCTTCCTACCACTTTTGAGTGTCTTTTTTATTTGT
>NW_007727812.1:198667-199520 GCF_000696425.1 Galeopterus variegatus | reverse complement strand
TCCCACAGGTTTTGGTATGATGTATCATTATTTTCATTAGTTTCGATAAATTTTTTGATTTACTGCTTGATTTCTTATTGGTCCCATATGTCATTAAGTAGAATGCTGTTTAATTTCCATGTGTTTGTATAGTTTCCAGAATTTCGTTTGTTACTGATTTCTAGTTTTAATCCATTATGGTCTGAGAAAATACATGGGATAATTCCAATTTTTTTGAATTTGTTGAGACTTGATTTGTGACCTAATATGTGATCTATATGGAGAATGATCCGTGTGCTGATGAGAATATTCTGAGGTTGTTGGATGGAATGTTCTGTAGATATCTGCCAAGTCCAGTTGGTCTANGGTATTAGTGTCTATTTCCTTCTTTAGGTCTAATAGAGTTTGTTTTATGAATCTGGGTGCTAAAAAAATTGGGTGCATACATATTTATGATTGTTATGTCTTCTTGATGCATCAGTCCTTTTATCATTATGTAGTGACCCTCATTGTCTCTTTTTATGGATTTTAGTTTAAAGTCTATTTTGTCTGATATGAGAATAGCTACTCCAGCTCGTTTTTCTTTTCTGTTTGCCTGGAAGATCTTTTTCCATCCTTTCACTCTTAGTCTATGTGAGTCTTTAGGGGTGAGGTGGCTCTCTTGTAAGCAGCATATAGTTGGGTCCATCTTTCTTATCCAGTCAGCCAATCTGTGTCTTTTGATTGGGGAATTTAAGCCCCTTACATTAAGAGTTGTTATTGAGAGGTGTTGATTTATTCCTAGCATTTTATCGGTTGTTTAGTTGTCTTAGTTGTCTTTTGTTCCTTGCTTTCTGTTTTGCTGTTTGTTTTCTGTGTTTGTTGGTTCCTGAGG
>NW_007727812.1:195391-196960 GCF_000696425.1 Galeopterus variegatus | reverse complement strand
TTCCTTGTACATTTCCTCTTTCAGGTCCTGTATATTTTTCCTGGTTTCATCATGCTGTCTCACTGTGTTTTCTTGTATCTCATTCAGTTTATTTAGGATTATCACTCGAAATTCCCTGTCATTCATTTCAAGGGCTTCTTGTTCTATAGGATCTAGAGTTTGAGATTTATTAACTTTTGGTGGTGTGCTTTCTAGGTTTTTTGCATTTCTGTTCTCTCTTTTTGGGTGTTTGTTCATTTTGGCAGAGAGTTTCACTCGGGTCTCGGACCTCTGTGGGAAGCCTCCTCTCTCATCAGCTTGAACTCTACTAGGCTGCTGGATTCCGCCCTGCCGGTCCCCCAAGGTATGTGTGTTCTGCACCTCGCTATCGGGGTGTTTTCCCACTCTGTGGGGACTAGGTGGGGCTGTTGAGCCTTGCAAAGGGGGCCCACAGGGTGTGTAATTTTTTTTTCCGAGACTCCGCCTCCTTGTGCCGGACCCCTCCCTACTCTGAGCGCTCAGTACAGGGCTGAGGCATGTCTTCTGCAATCGTCGTCTATCAGCTGGGACATCAAAGCTGTGCCTTGCCCCGCCCTACCCAGGAAGAGTTTGAGGTGTCTGGTAGGGACGCTTTGGGTGCTTTTGTGTCCCTGGAGAAGGCCTCCTCTGGATCTCTCACTTTCCTCCCAGTGCTGCGGCTATCTGTGTAGTAAAGTTATCTCTGACTCCAGGGTGTGAGCTCCTCAGAGAAGGGTCCCACAGCACACAGTTACTCTTTAAATCCCCCCAGCACGGGTCGACCCGGCCGCCCCCCNTCTCTCTGTTCCGTGTGCTCTGGCCCTGGCTGCTGGATCACGCAGTGGCGGCCCCACAGGGTGTGTGTTTTCTGCCGAGTCTGAGCACTAGGTGGGGCTGTTGGACCTTACCGAGGCGGCCCTCTAGGTGTATTTTTTCCTGCTGAGTCTCTGCCTCTGTAACCGGACACCTCCCCTCTCTGAGCTGGGGCGTGTCTACTGCAACCCCGTCTATTGGCCATGTCTTCAAGCCCCTGCTCAGCTCTGCCCCGCCCAGGAATACTTTCAGGTTTCTCCTAGATGCAGTCTACCGGTCGCTCTGGGTGGCTTTGTAGCACTGAGTGGGGCTTTCTCAGCATGAGCTCCTCAGCGGAGGAGTTCGCAGCACACAGTTCCTCTTTGAATCCCCCCCGCGTGGATTGACTCCAGCGCCCACCTGTACTCAGCTCTCCGGCAGGCTTAAGTGAGCTCAGGAGCGTTCCAACCACACTTTTCCTAACCAGAAATCGGCTAGGTGTTTTTCCGAACTGGTGGCCGCAGAGGTGGTATCTGCCTCCTGGCAACAGGAGGTTTACCGGGGGCAGAGCCCCGGGTGCGGTGGAGTAACAATTGGCCTGGCCCGCTTTTCCCTGTCTCCCAACGCAGACCAGGGGCTCCCCACACCACCAGCCCAACCATAGAACCATGGAGGGAGTAGGATGGGAGGCCGGCCCACAGGCCCTGGAAGGCCTCGCACCGGGTCAAGCAAGTGGCAAGGCTCAGTGAGGAGCCGAGCCAGGTGAGGGAGGCAGACCTG
>NW_007727812.1:140821-194811 GCF_000696425.1 Galeopterus variegatus | reverse complement strand
CCCTCCTCACCCCGGGGGCTCCCCACACCACCAGCCCAACCATAGAACCATGGAGGGAGTAGGATGGGAGGCCGGCCCGCAGGCCCTGGAAGGCCTCGCACCGGGTCAAGCAAGTGGCAAGGCTCAGTGAGGAGCCGACCCAGGTGAGGGAGGCAGACCTGGCTGAACCAGCCGGCTCCGCCCCCACCCCGGAAAATGGAGGCAGCCCTGGTGCCAGTGGCTGTCCTGGTGTGGCAGGCGGAAGCCGGATGGGCGTCTGCAAGCAGGACCCAGCTGTGGGTCACTCACAGAGCTGGACAGTCTGGGCGGCTCTCTCTCCATTTCTGCATTGGCGTGGACCCCGTCTTTGGTCTCTGGTCTCTGCCGCCTGGGGCTGCTTGCTCGGTCCTGCGGCACGGCTCGGGCGCTCTCAGGAAACTTCTTTTGTGTTGGCCCTAAACTTCGAGTCTGTCGTTGCTTTTTCATAGTTGTAGATTAGTTGTTCAAAGACTTATTCATTTTTTGTTGCTCTTGGAAATGCAAATAGCACTCTGGCAGCTCAGCGCACACTTCTCAGGCTCACGCTGTCTTCTGGCTCCCCCTCTCCAGACCCGTTGCCATCTTGGAATCCTCTATTCTGCCTTTTTTAAATCTCATGCCTGCTTTTTCCTTTCTGTTTGATATCTATAGACTATTCATTGCATATTTTCCCTGCATTTTTCATGTGTTGTTCCTAAGGTTCCCCTTATCACCTCCTCAAATCATTTCCATGCACACAGTCCTGGGACAAAGGATGTCTCATCATTGTGTCTGAGCTCTGCAGTATCCACTCCCAACCTATGTCTAGATCCCTGGGCCCCCAAGTGTCCAACTGCAGGAGAAATGAGGGGAGAAATCAAATATTCAGGGCCATGTAGTAGCTTTAATAAGTGGTTGTTATTGCTACTCTTAAAAAATTGTGTGTAAGCCAGAATGCCAATTTAATATTTTACAATGGGGGCTGCCCTTCAAATGACTGATTTTTGTGTACATTATCCAGTGCACTCTCTTCCTGTTGTTAAGATACTTAAGAAACTAAATTTGTATTCCCAAGGTTTCTTGGTGAGCAGAGAATCAGGTAATGGCTAGATTATGGCAAAGGCTAGGAGGCAGTAAACAGCCTCTGTAGGTTCCCTTGCTAATCCCACCCTTAGCACAAGGCTGAGAACCCATTAGACATTCGTTAAGGGTTCGATAGAGTGTGCCTGCTTCTGTCTATAAGTCGAGCCCACACAGAGTGGGCATGAAACAGTTGAATAGTAAAACCCAGCTGGCTGCAGCTGGAGGGGCTGCTTGATGTTGTGACACAGGAAGTGTTCTAGTCAATGACGTCTGCACAGTGGGGGAGACTCTTTCCAGTTACATAGCCTGTAGCCTGTTAAAAAGCTAGGGTGGCCCACATAACCTCCCTCACTACTGGAACACAGAGGAGAGTTGATGGCTTGCAGAAAGGGACTGTAGAGAGATGGGAACCACTTCTGGATAAGGGGCAGCAAGTGTCTCTGGTGGCAGCACACGGAGAAAAGAAACCTGCTTGAATTCTAGTTTGCATGGATTTGTCCAGCTCAAATTAGAAACAGCAGTAGCAAGAATGATAGCCAGTACTACATACTGATAGCTCACAGCGCAGCACACGGAGAAAAGAAACCTGCTTGAATTCTAGTTTGCATGGATTTGTCCAGCTCAAAGTAGAAACAGCAGTAGCAAGAATGATAGCCAGTACTACATACTGATAGCTCACAGCTCATGTCTTCTGTTCTCTTGCTAGTATTCTTAATGTTTTTGCCTTCATGCCCTTTTGAAAAATATTTTATAAAAATGCTTTGTGAACCCCCAACATTTGTCACCTTTGCTTCTGCATCCCAAGCCTCTGAAGGACTCAAGCAGTTGTGTGAATTGGTATTGCTATAAATGTATGATTTCTTACTTGCATAGGCACCTTTCAAACATGGGGCAATATTATGTTCCCAGATTCACTCTCTCTTTCACAATCCCCATAGCCTGGATGACCCATCTTCTATAGCGCTATGATTCTATGAATCATACTTGCTTCCTGGAGCCTTTAATGAACAGGAAGCCCTTTCCCTTTCAAATTTCTTGCTTTTGTCCCCTTCCATTGCTTCCTTTTAAATCTATTATCTATCTATCTACTTATTTTTTAGAGAAACCCTCCTGGCTTCTTCCCCACAGACCACAAACATGCTCAAGTCTTTAAACTGAAAAACAAAAACAAGCAGCAAAAACCTCCTTCCACTTTGCTTTCTCCCTCTTACTTCTGTCAGCTTTCTTCTGAGTTCCATCACAACCAAGTCCTAGAAACAGTGGATCCCACAACCCTCTTCTCTTCCTAACTTTCCAGCCCACTGCAATTAGTGTCTGCTTTCATTTAATTCCCTGGAAATTAATTCTTTGGAGTTTCTAATAATGTTCTTTTTGCCAAAGTCAGTGGAACTTTTTCTTTTATTCTTCTTAATTGACTTGCGGAAACATGAAACTTTGATCATCCATTTTTGAAACTCTTTGGTTTTTGTAGAGGGAGGAGCAGAAGGGTAGACTGCTTAATGGGGGTAGCATAGCTGAGACCTGATTATGTTGCATATCAATATGAAGTTATCAGTGCTGGGAGGCCTGAAAATTTCTTTTCAAAAGGTTATGAACCCACTCTAGATGACCCTGGAGGTTTCCCCTACACTACTTTCTCGTGTCCCATTTCAGCCTCCTTGGATGACTGCTTTTCCATGGCTGGCTCCTTAAATGTGATGCCTCTGGAGTTCTGCCCTTTGTCTTGTTCTTTTTTAGGACCTCCCCCACCCCAAAGATCTCATTCACTTCTAGTGACTATGTGCATTAACTATGTGCTGTCAGCTTCCAAGTCTACATCTCCAGCTCCCATCTCTCTCTTGAACTCCAGGCCCAAATATTTGCTTACAAGACCCTAAAAGTCCCACTGGCATCATAGCCTCGATGTGCTCTCAACTTACCTCCCTCACCTGTCTCAAACCATCTTGATGTTGCAACTACTCAGTTATCTAGGGCAGACACCTGGGAATGATTCTTGACTTTCCTTCTCTCTCAATCAGAATCTGACCAGTCACCACACTTTTCTATATGAAGGTACTTCATAAAGGTCTTGGAAAAAATAAAATTAAAAGATAATAGGAGTCTTTCCATGAATTTTTTGACGTGTCCTCATATAGCCCTGTATAGCAACTTAGTTCAGGCTTTCATTTTGAGGGTTTGACAAGATTCCAGAGAGAGAGCTTTGTGCATAGCATTTACCATTTTAATTATGAATACAGATTATAAATATTATGACCACATTAAGGATGTATATTGCTTTAAAGACCTAAAGTACCTGTTTTTCCACAGGGCTTTTGTTTAGCACAGTGATTACTGGAACATGTCGTAAGAAGAGCCCCTAACCAAGGAGATTTATGACCAAATTTAGATTATCTTGGTTAGGAGGCCAAGGAAAACACAGCGAATGGGAATAATGAAATGACCCCAAAGTATCATGTGAGGCTGTGTAACTTCAAACCTTTTACTTTGAATATTTTATCAGCATAGACAACATGTGATAAGGCTGTTATTGACTTGCATTTCTGCCTCTTGAATTCCACATACCAAATGATCAGTGTAGTAGGTAAGAGATCACAATTCCCACAGTCAAGGTAAGAAGAGGAAGCTAGAAACCCAAATAATTCACAAGCCAGATAAGAATCTGCATGTTTCATTGAAAGAGAAACCAAGGCTTGAGACCGAGCAGTCTTCATGCTTCTATCTCACCTAGTACTTATCTCACTAAGTGGCATAGTGATGACTGAATTTCTGGGCTATAGTTCTGAGATTTTAAACTGCTCATCTGTGGCAGCTTTCCCTGTTACTGTTTGTATTTTGGTCATTTGTATAGTGAGGGGAAATGCTGTCCCAACAGCTTAGAATCTTGTCATAATGTCAGGAGCCTTGAGTAAGATGAGAAAAGGTCAGTCAGAAAAGGAAATAGCATCTATTATTGGACCAGGGCCAGCCATGTCCATGGGCAAATTGAATAAGACATTGCGGTAGTGCCAAATCCTTCCCTTGGTTAATCTCATGTGAAGACCTTGATTTCGAGTGCACAGGAATGAAGGGTAGGATGCAGCCATTTACAGCTGCTTTATCCATCATTATCTCATGTAGTGCCAAATCCTTCCCTTGGTTAATCTCATGTGAAGACCTTGATTTCGAGTGCACAGGAGTGAAGGGTAGGATGCAGCCATTTACAGCTGCTTTATCCATCATTATCTCATATTTCCTGATGAGGCATTAAACCAGGCCCTGTCATTTCTCTTCTGTCACCTTTCATGATTTCTTACTGGTTTAGTCCAACAATCTGGGTAAGAGCTCTTAATGTTCCTGTTCTATTATGCAACTGCCCAGTACGAATGCCTCTAAGTTTACAGATGTCTTCACTCCCTTAAAATCAGATGACAAATACTACATATGAGGCCTGTCTCTATTTAGTATTTTGTTTGCTTATATCCTGGCGGAATATTCACATAAAGGGTCCCAGGATGTGGAAGAAACTGCTGTATTGCGTCCTGAATGCATGGTATCGATTGCCAGAGAATCAGTTAAATTGTAGTGTGAATAATGATTGGCACTGGCCTTAACCCTTTTGGCTAAAATTGCTTATTTGTCATCCTGGCTCATGGAAGAGATGAACAATTGCTTGCTGATGATCTAACGGATCAACCGTGAGTATCATTTGGCATGTCAGATGAGAGCTAATTTAATGAGCTGCAGTTCCTGCCAATTACCTGGAAACAAATCCCTCTGCAAGCTATTCTGCACATCATCAAAATGTTTAACCAAATTCTCACTTGTGGCAGGTAAGATGATCGGGCGTTTGATTAGTCAACATGCTGTCGATATTATCTCACATTCATTTGTTCTGTCTACTTATCCAATCACTTTCATTCTTTAACAATGACAAATTATAATATGTAGTCATCCAATTCTTTATTTTAAATTACTCTGCTCAGCATGTGTACTAATCATAAGTCTGAAACATCCCCATGTTTGTGGGTTTGTTGAATTGCAGATCGGGTTATTTGTGTGGTGTGTGATCTTGTCAGTTGTCTGGAATAGAAAAAAGTGACTTTATTCGTGTACCATTTGTTTGCATGCCTATGAAGAAATTCTCTAACAAGAGCAGAAAATGTGGATGACCCTATGAATGGCATCACATAGAAAGGAGGAATGTTTGGGAACAGGAAAGAGATGGACAGTGGGAGAGTAGAGTATGGAGAAAGGGAAGTACAAGGTCGAGGGGCAGGTGGAAGATGAGGCTTGGGTAGCATCCCTAGGAAAAAGGAGGGGAGAACAGCTCTGGCCGTCCAGAACGCCTGGGGCCTCCCTGGCTGTGGAGCTTTCTGTATGCTTAACTTAGCCTCCTTCCCTTTTCACGAAACACACTTCCCTGACATCCCCTTGTAACTCTTTCTGTCTCTGGCTCTCACATTTGAGTGCATTCACTGCTCCAATTCCACTGCCATGTCAATCCAGACATGAAGCCCAGTTTGTCGACAGTTAATTCATGTGCACAAAGCATTTTGTGACTTCAGTAAACTTACCTGCTGCTGTCCACCGTGCTTCTGCTTCTTTTTTCCTTCTTCTTTTGAACAACACATACTTCCTATTTCCAGAACAGGCCTGTAGGGCAGGGGAAGGGGAGCCAGCAGCTTCCACCCCAGGAAATCTTATCAGGGAATTTGCAACCTAGGTGCCTCTCTCTCAGAAGATGAATTCTTATGGTAGTTGCTAAGAGAATAACATTTTCACCATCTTTTACATTCTTCCATGAGAAAAATATATCCATCCTTGCTAATTTACTATGCGAATTTTCTAAGGCATATGTAAGAAGATGGAACCTGAGCTTTTTTTACTTACGACACTTCTGACACCAAATGTGGGGGGTTTTCTACACAAACAACTCTCAGATTCTCTGCAGACACCAAGTGTGTGTCCTACAAGTTAATTCATTTCTGACACTAACTACCCAGAGTAAGTACAGACTCCTCAAGTTTAGGGGCTCAGTCCCATAAGACTGCCCCCCACTTCAGACACCAGACACAAGTCCAGGGCTTCCCGTACTTCCACCAACTGGCTATAAATTGGGGGTTCCCACAACTCCCTCCTCAGGTTTGATAATTTGCTAGAATGGCTCACAGAACACAGGGAAGTGCTTAATTACTATCACTAGTTTATTATAAAGGATACAATTCAGGAACAGTCAAATGGAAGACATGCATAGGCCAAAGTGTGTGGGGTGAGTGCATAGAGCCCCCGTGCCCTCTCTGGGGGCACCCCTCTCTCAGCACCTTGGTGTGTTCACCAACCTGGAAGTTCCTTGAACCCCATTGTTTAGGGCTTTTATGGAGGTTTCATTACACAGGCATGATTGATTACATCATTGATTGATTAAAGATTGATTAACTCAATCTTCCAGTTGGTGGGCTGAAAGTTCCAACCCCCTAATCATGCTTTGGTCTTTCTGGTGACCAGCCTGAAGCTATCCGGGGGCACCAGACACCGGTCATCTTATTAGCATACAAAAGACACTTTTATCACTTTGGAGATTTCAAGGGTTTTAGGAGCTGTGTGCCAGGAATCAGGGACAAAGACCAAATATCTATTTGCCATTGTACCACAGAACCCAAGATTTATTTGTGGCATCCCTATATCACTCATATTTCTTTATTCCAAGGGACTGGAGAGGACTTTTTTGAGGTATTCCTTCCTGGCTCTGCCTTGTTCCCTTAGGTATTGGGAGAGGGTGTCACCTTCCTTCCACTGACATGGTGTCACGAACTGGGCCTCCTCCAACCCCACATAGAGGCATGGGTTTTTTTTTCTTCAGCTGAAGTCCTTGGTGGTCCACAAAGGGCTGCGCAGTATCACTGGTTTCTGAATAGTGGTGTTACCGACTGAGACTTCTATGTTCAAAACAAGTTAAGGTTTTCACATTACACAGTCCTGGGAGTCCTGTGTGCTTCTGGTTCTGTATGGTATGCCTGGACCCTGCCAGGTCCCACGGAATCTCATCTATCCTGTGAGTGGCCTGACCCCTATGCTGAAGGCTAATTGGTGGGTTTTTTTCTCTATGGCTGGCACCTCGTTTGTTCTAGGTATAGTTTTAAACAGAGAAGTCCTGGGAGTCCTGTGTGCTTCTGGTTCTGTATGGTATGCCTGGACCCTGCCAGGTCCCAGGGAATCTCATCTATCCTGTGAGTGGCCTGACCCCTATGCTGAAGGCTAATTGGTGGGTTTTTTCTCTATGGCTGGCACCTCGTTTGTTCTAGGTATAGTTTTAAACAGAGGTACATCATTTATTTCCTTCTTTCTCCTGGGGCCTTGCTTTTTGAGAATTTGGCCATGAAGCTGAAATCTCTGCAAACCAGAACCTGGTTCTCTAATTCCAGTTTTGATGCTCTGATTTGTTCCCCAAGGATAGCCAGTAACCTTGCCTCTCTTCCTCCTCCCAAATTAGCTTCCCTAAAAGTGAGAATTCAGTGGCCTTTCAGGTTACTTCAGCAGTCTGGGCTTCTCCAGTAATGGTTCACAGTATTGCTCCTGCTGCAGACTCTTTTAGCGGTCTAATTCTGCAAATCATGACCGCAGCCTTGTGCTGTTGTAAAAGGCTTTCAGTACAGAGGTTTTTCCTTTTTCTTTTTTTCCTCTTTTTCATTGTTGTGATCAGAAAGTTGACATTCAAGTCCCAGCACCTCTCACATAATAGAGAGCTGAACCCACATAGGCAAGTTTTCAGCCCTAGCATCTGGTAGGGTTGTGACCATTTTTAAATTCCTACCCTGGGATTCTTGCCAGGCTTCTGTTAATCCGCATGACTTCTCCAACACTAAGGTCTGCCACATGTAACCTTTGCTTCCTCTTCAGGGGAATGGGTGTGAAACGTGCAGTGAGGACATGTTCCAGGTCCCACTAGGGCGTGTATCAGTATCTGGGATGTGGGAGCTGTCTGTTATTCCTCCTTTATATTTTAAACTCTGGCTGGGCAGGAACAGTAGCACCTTGCCCAAATGCTCAATAAATGTTTGTTAAATTAAATGTACATAAATCCACAGAAGTAGGGCACATTGCTTAATATTTGTAATATTTGAATCCATTCAAAAAAGGACAGTATAAAGGGAAGATGGAGGCTTAAGTACACTCCCAGTGTACTGTACAACTAGAAAGAAGGCTGTCTTGAGCTGGCCGTCTCACTCAGTAGAGTGTGGTGCTGACAACAGCAAGGTCAAGAGTTTGGATCCTCATACTGGCCAGCCACCAAAAAAAGAAAAAAATTTCTAAAGACCAAAAAACATCAAAAAAAAAAAAAAAAAAAAGAAAGAAAGAAAGAAGGCTTTCTAATGAATGCTGAAACCCTGACTACTGACCAGGATTAGGAAACCACATGTCTTGCTCATAGAGCACCAGGCAAATGTCCCTTTTCCCTTTGTAGCCTCAGGCAATCTCCTCTATCTTTCTCAAACTATTCAGTTAGGCCTAATTCTTCTCAACAAACCCAGATTTTTATAAGCTTTACAGGTGAGTTGTGGAGAGCTGAAGGCAATGAGAAGATGCAGATAAAAGTAGCAGAAAGTCCAAAGCACAGTCGAACCATTTCCTCCTGAGGTCCTTTATTTATCCTCAGCTCTTCTTCTTGCAGTCTCTCTGCTTCTCGGTCTTTATAATCTAATGACTTGGAAAATAAAGTTTGAATTCAAAGGCAGAGGACACAGAACTCTTTTGACTGTTGGACATCTCTCCTTTATTTGGTTCTGGCTGGTAAAAATTTATGAGGGGGTGAGCGGAGATAGAAATAAAGACTTACATAAGAACTTGCAGTTTTGTTTAGATTTAATTTCTCTTTGTCCCCCTATGTATTCTACTTTAAGCAAGCCTTGATTTAAATAGGCAAATTTTGATTTTGAGAGTATATAATTTAAAAAATTTAAAAAACTTATATAAAAGAGGAAATATTGTATAACATACTCCCTCGGTGTGTTCTAAATATGAATTAATTATAAAGGAAGCAGTTTATACACAACTTCTCAGGAGTGTGTCTAACTGTGGGATGTGAGCTACCTCTCGATGCAAGGGTTGGCTCTGCTGAATGCTGCTCAAGCCCTCAGCACATGGAGATGTCCTATGACTGCTGAATCCATACTCAGGAAGGTTTGACTCTTGGGACTGCTCTGTGTTGGTAAATTTTAAGTTACTGCTTGCTAACAAGGCAAAATTGAAGATGAGGCACAAGTCTCAGCACTAATGGTAGCGGATGATCTTTGATGGGACTAAGAAAGATGGAGTTTCCAGGGCTTTCATTCTCTTGTTATATAGCAGTTATAAAAAAGTCACTAGCATTTTCCTGTCTTCCTTACTGATACATACCAGCAATAGGAGAAATGAGGGTCCTAGTCTCATGCCTAATTTGGTAGCTTAACCGGTGAAAGAAGCTATGAGATACCCCCAGCAATAGGGCTCATTCAGCAGGTTCACCCAAGCAGAAGTCCCCTGTGGAGGGATTGAAATGGGGAAATGTTTCATGTGAAGGTCCCTTTCCTGAAAAACCCAGTGTGAATGATTACTGAAGGCCATTTCTAAAGTTATTTCTATAATGTGCATTTGCTGAAAATGGAAGAAAATGACAGATGCTAATGTTTGGATATTATGAAACTCGATGTTGGACACATCAGGACATTTCATATTTAACATAATGAGTCACCCAGGTGTTCACTGACCGGTTGCTTTCTCAAACTCGGAGACTAATAATTTTCCTCATGCAGTCGTCTGCTCTGTATGTGGCTTTTCATTTTATATATATATATATATATGGGATATTACAGCACTGAAAGTATTACTGATGCAGATTTTATTCCCAGACCATTGAGTCTATTTAGATATGTCATGCTCATAAAAGCTCATGTTTATTGAAGAGGGTTATTAAATTTACTGTAAGGTTTCATAAAGACCCTTTTAGGTGAAAAATGCAGGTAGAATGGTTTGAGTGGATGCTTTATAAACCTTTTATGAGCAAAAAAAAAAAAAAATTCTAAATGCAAATGTCTTACGTAGAAAGTAAAAGCAATTTGTTTTTCTCATTAGGTTCCAGACAGTCGGCTAATGTGAAGATGACAGATTTTGAGATCTATGAAACCAGAGTCAGCTTTCTTTAACTGAGGACTGCTAGCTGCTTACATTCTCTATCAAAATGAGCATTCATTCTAAGGTTAGGTACAGACATGTAAATGTCTGCTTGTTTTGGGAATGGTTCTGTTTGAATCCTCAATATATTGTTGAGAGGATTGTAATACATTTATTTAAAACACACATGCATACGTATGCACATGCACGCTCAATGTTACAGAATACAGTTCATAATTAAAGATATTCATCACTACGTTCATTTAAACTGGTACAATAAGAATATCTCACACTGTTTCTCTTTATTACTATGCAAGACCAGAGCTTATATTTCTTGATTTGGAATAATGCCAGAGAGTCATTTCAATATTTGAGCTTTATACATTATTATTAATCATGATTATCATGTGCTTTTCAATATTCATGATACTTTGTAACAATTTATATTAGCTGTTTCTCCTAACGGTTGAATTAGGTCAAACAAAATTACTTACTACTCTATTGCAGGAGAAGAAACAGAGGCACAGAGAGAGCCGATGACTTCCTCTGTATCACACTGTGGATTAGTGGCATAGCTGGTTTGAAAATCTTCAAAGTTGTATTTTTACACTCTGACACTGAGATGCTTCTCACAAATTCTCTTGTTTAAGAATAAATCATCATATTTGAAGTTTCAGATGTATTTTGGAAGCTAAAAAATACCACTGAGTAACAGTGTTGGGTGCATAATAGATTCTCAATAAATGTTGGCTAAGTAAATAAACAAATATTAGTTGAAGAGTTAAAGAATAAAATTGTCAAAATAATGCTTTGTTTGTGTAAAAGGAATATATTTTGAGTTAATTAATGGTAATTGGAATAGGATGCCACTTAGTGGGTAAGCTGGATATATTGTGTGTTTCATAGTTAAGTGATAAATCACTGCAGGACAATAGTGAGAGCATATGTCTCCAGCCGCTTTTCAGAAAAGGTGTGATGTCCTAAATGTAAAGTAGTGGACCAGCGAGAGAGTGAAGATTTATTTCTTCTCTGTTGATATAAGTAGATTTCTTTCTTTAGCTTATTAATGATGATATGTTAAATATGTTTATACAATACAACCAATGTACTATAATTAAAATGCCCATAAGCCCCAAAGGGCCATGGCCATTAGTGTTAATATTATCGAGACAGATTACATCCCAGGCAACTAGCTGTTCCCTGTGTATGGAGGAGATTTAACAATGGTAATGCCATATAGCTTGTGACCACTGACAAGAAAAGCACATTATCCCATCAGTTAATCTGCATGCATCGGTGTTTCACTACCATATTGCTGTTGAAATGTCTGGATTTGGTGCCTTGATAAATTCTAATTTAGGCGGTTTAAACGTAGATCACACAATTTTTACTTGAAAGTATAAAACATTTTAAATGTTCTTTCTTCACAATTATGCTATGCAGTTATATCACTGTTCAAAGAAAATGTGTAATCCACAGGAGGAGCACTGAACATTGTGGTGGCTGAGGCAATGTTTGAGCATCACTTCCTTCTACAGCAGCCGGGTAAACTGTCATTGGAGGAGGGCAGGATAGACATTTGCCTCTGATTTTAGACTTTTTATCAGATCATTTATCATGGAGCCACTTTTTCAAACTTCTTGGATTTTGAATAATTTAGTAAAAGTGAATAAACAAATTTTGTTTGTTTTTAAAGCTGTTTTCATAGGTGGTGCTGGGAATCAGAATTCTAAACTTAACATAAACTGTGTTTAGATGATGAAAATGTTTTCTAACCGGACTTCATTGTTTGGACACAAGTCTTACCCTTTGCTCTGTTCGAATCCCCTGTGGCCATCAAAGAAGCAGTGGAGGAGGAACTCTCGACCAAATAACACAGCCTGGTTATGCCTGAAGGCGTTGCACATCCAGGACATTTGAGATTGTCCTGTGTTTACATGGGAAATACTATGTAATATCCACATGGTAAATTTGGGAACTCATTCAATAGATACACAGCCTGGTTATGCCTGAAGGCGTTGCACATCCAGGACATTTGAGATTGTCCTGTGTTTACGTGGGAAATACTATGTAATATCCACATGGTAAATTTGGGAACTCATTCAATAGATACTTATTGAACACCTGTTGTGTGGCAGATATAGTACTGAATCTGCTAGGACCCCAGCATAGAGTCCTCAGGAATTTTAAAAGTCTTCTGTACTCTCACTAATTAAATATGTTGACTTGAATTTGGGATGGCTTGAACCTAAAATCCTGGAGGGGTGATCCCATTCTGATGATGCTGGCAGCTTGGGAAGAGCCATGTTGAAATAGGGAAGCAGGGGTCACCCACAGAACAGGTATAACAGCACCGTGTTCATCACGTTCAGTAAAGGGTTGGGTAAAAGAATGTATCTAGGCTTGTATGACAGCAGAGTCTACTTGTCACCATCACCGTAGCACCGTTTTGCCAGCAATACATTTCCAATGACTGAGCACATTATTCACAGTGGTAGAATTAGAATGTTTTCAGGAATCTTTAATGCCCTCCTATCTTGTGAATGGTTTCCTTAGGCAAATACTGATTTGAAACAATGCTTCTGAAAGCTATAGTTGCTTAAGGGATGATCAAATTAAACAGTACTGCAGCTTCTGTTTTGCCATTTGTGTAACCACTGCCCCCCACCCCCCAAAAAGAGACAATCACATACATACAAAACAAAGAATATAAAACCAAACTGCTCGAATAAAATGCCTTTAAAAACCTGTTCAGAGACCACATTGATAAGAAATGGTTTGAGTCACTCACTCTTGCAAAGACTTGTAGCAATTCTCAAATTTGGAATCATTTCTAACTGAGAAGAAACTTCCTAGCTCCTCTTCCCTCTCATTGATTATTGCATACTTGTAAATAACATCATAAAATCAGTTAGACACTCACAGTAAATATGCTATTTTAATTCTCAAAATCTAGAAGTCACAGGGAGGGCTCTTTGCTATTATATATGTAGCATTGTATATATATGATATGTCCTGTGTGCTAATTACCGTTCTAAACTTTTATGTAATCACTCATTTAATACAATTAATCATGAAGTAGGCACGAGTAGCAGCCCCATTTAATAGATGAGGAAACTGATGTATAGAGCAGTTTAGTAATTGTCCAAGATCACATAGCTAGTAAGTGACAGAGTGACATATGGGCCCAAGCAGCCTGGCTCCAGATCTTGCATTCTTAACCGTTAGACCATAACATTTTTGTAAAATCATTCAATGCTTTGCTATTGCTTATGTTTTACTAATCCAGTAGTTGACAATGAAAAAACATCCACATGCATGCATTGTTTCATTGGGGATTAATCTTTCTTGTTTAAAATTTCCCTTTGAATAAGGTAAGAAATTAAAACTGCACATATAAGAAATTAAAACTGTGCAAAAGAATACAGTGAAAAGTAAGTTTCTCATCCACTTCTGTTATTTTCACTTCCCCTAGCCAGAGGCAAATCCTGTTCCCAATTGCTGTGTATCCTCCCAGAGATATTCTATAGAGCACATACATGCTTTTATTTCTAATCACTGTTTTGAAAGATGGTTGCATTTTTTAAACAGTTTTGAATAATTCCGTGACACCAAATTGTCCTGGAAAACCAAGAAACCCAGACACTTAGATAATCATATTCAGTTGGGCAGATTGGCCAGGACACCTTAAGCTTATGCTGTCCCCAGCTATGGGAAGGACAGCCAAGAAGGTTATAAATGTGACATGTTTAGTCTACTGGGGTCCAGGTGGACACTGTGTTCAGAGCCCTTGATCATTTGCTCCTTGCAGCATTGCTGAGTAGTGGCAGTGGAACCTGCTTCAAATACAGCTGTCCCAGAAGAAACACATACATTATTCCAGTGGGGACACCAAATTCTGGTTAAGATGAGGACATGTCTACATGTACAAACCAATTAAAAAATATGGGATTTAAAAATCAACTGATTGTGCATAAAAAGTGTATTTTCATTGATCAAGCAAACCCACCTCTAGAAATTCATCAAAAGACTTAGCTACATGGATATTCATGACAACCATTCGGGAAAAAAGCTAAATAACCAACAATAGAGGCTTGGTTAAATAAATTGCATTATATCAATAGAAAATCATGTAGCCATTAAGAAAATGTCAAAGTATATTAGTGATATAGAAAGGTGTTTCCTATGTATGGTTAAGTGAAGAGAGTGGTATGTAGAGAAGAATATATATAGAAAAACATTATTATATATGGAGAAAGTAATAAGAAAGACCCTGGGTGAAAGCTAGCAAAATTATTTACAACAAATATTAACACTTGTTTCTAGGTGGAAATGGGCAATTTTAATGACTTTTGGAAGCTTTTTGTTGTTTATTTAGAATCTAAAAAATTTTTTTTGTTTGTTTTTGTTTTTTTTGTCCTTTTTGAGACCGGCCGCACTGCGCTCAGCCAGTGAGCTCTGTGAATGAACCGGTAATCCCTATATAGGATCGGAACCCATGGCGGGAGTGATGCTGCACTCCCAGCGCCGCACTCTCCCGAGTGAGCCATGGGCTCGGCCCAGAATCTAAAAAATTTAACAGTGAATACTATACTTTTTATCTGCATTGAACCGGTAATCCCTATATAGGATCGGAACCCATGGCGGGAGTGATGCTGCACTCCCAGCGCTGCACTCTCCCGAGTGAGCCATGGGCTCGGCCCAGAATCTAAAAAATTTAACAGTGAATACTATACTTTTTATCTGCATTGAAAATAAAACAAAAAGATATTTTTAAAAACTTAAGAATACTTGATTAACTGATGAAGCAACCAGTTGCAGATTATTCATTAACCAGTTATTTAAATAGCTTTTTCTTGGGTACAATCTAATATTTTTTCAAACATCTGTCAGCTTTTCTCCTACCTTTGAAATTGAACCTGTTCAGGATTCACTGATTAAAATAACATGTGACCCCTTCACAATGTCTTTAGATTATTATCTGGCAGGCAATTAATGTTTTTAATTTAGATGTGTTGCCTGAGCTCTGTTGAACAGTCCCCAGATCCTTTCAGTTTAGTCTTTATGGTAATAGTACTATCTAATGTTAGTTGCACACTCACCTGTACCAGGCACTAGGCAAAGCGCCTCACAAGCAGAATCTCACTGAATCCCGAACAGGAATGGACTATTATTATCTCCTCCTTACAGATTTGGAAACTGAGGCTCCAAAAAGTTAACATGCCCTAAGTTATAGAGTTGATAAAGTGGAGGAGCCAGAATTCCAGAACTTGGGCTCTTAATCAGTATAAAAAGCTATGCTGCCATCTATAAGACTGTCCCATCTCAGATTTGATGATCGGAGGATTTTAAAGCATCTTATAAATCCCATTTTGTAGACAATGAAATTGAGCCAGGAAATGGGTGATGTGTACGTGCTCAGAAAGGTAATCCATGCAGGGGAAGATACAATCCAGCATCCCATGGCTCTTATCTCGGCATTCTGCACTAACTCACTTTTCAGGAGAACATAAACCACCTCAGTGTCCTACATGGCACTGTGATGAAATAATGGGAATGCGATTTTTGAGCCGCTCAGTAATGGAGGAGATGGAAATCTTCCTACCTCATCTTGCTTGTTGCTGATTGTGCACACAACACTTACCCATCAAGATCATTTTCAAGAGATGATTACTTCAGTGTGCCCAAGCCTGCAGGACTTAAGTACATGGGCAGTAGTGGTAAGAGCTATAATTGTTCTTAATGGGAAAATATGCAGGTAATGACTTGGATGATCATGTATCTGTAATGTGAGTTCCAAAGCCCAATGAAGTAATTAAGCAATCTGTAAACATGTAGGGGGAGAAAGCCTGAAATGAAAAAGAACCAGAATAATGCTTCTTTTGAATAACTGGCAACTTTCTTACAGAAGAGTCATAAAAAGAAGAGCTGTTTCTTATCATCCATCTATCTATCCATCTGTCATCTATCTACCTGTCTATCTATCTAAATATCTACCTTTCTATGTATGTATGTATGTATGCATGTATGTATGTATCTATGTATCTTTCTACGTATCTATGTATCTATCTTGTGTGCCTGGTCTCAGGCAAATATTTCTATATCACAGAGTACTAAATATTTGTTGCAGGCCAGTTTTTCTAAGTTATCATTTCAAAGGATAGTATTTGTTCTTTATGGAATATGAATTTGTATATACCTTTATTTTTATTGGGTGTATTCACATATGTTATTCCATCTGCTCCAGGGCAGCAGTAGAAGATAGTAGAAATTGCTGTGGCATAGACTGGAAGTTCTAAGTATGAATTCAACTCTGTGGTGGACCTTGTGTTAATCTCCGCTCTCTTCTTAGGAATGATAATTCCCACCTCGAAGGAGAGATTGTTGGAAGATTTGAAGAGTATGAGAAACTGCTTTATCCCGATAGAGCTGTGATGTGTACACCTAATAAGTACAGCCATTATTATTAATATAGGTCTGCCGTAGAGCAGGTTTCTTATTCCCGTGTCATAAACGAAGTCTAAGGCATAATGATCTGTCAAAAAGGCACAGAACTGGTTGGAAGCAAAGATCTGAGATTTTCTGATGGCTATGAAAAGTGGTATGTTCTAAAAAAGAAAGAAAAAAAAAAAAAAGAAGAAAAAAGAGGGTCTGGTGGTTGATCTTCAAAATACCATGATAGGTTTGAAGTTGTTTTGAGCATCAATAATAGAAGATTTACGAAAAATAGCCTCTTTCAAAAGGGCGGGTATATACAGAAACTATTTGTAGTGTGTAAACCAATCGAATCCAATAGGTACTTTTGAGGAATGCAACCAATATATTAGTCTTCTGAAGGATTTATGGAGTAAAAGGCAGGGAGGAAATGGCTGGATTAGGGCTGTCCGGGGAGCAATTAGCAGCACTTACCGACTATTAAAAGCATTTTGTCCTTAGAAAACAACAGAGAAATTCAGAGAAAGGTTTCTTTTTCCTTTTGAATTTACAGGGTCTCATTTTTGCTGCAAACCAAAATGTTTTGCTGCAAAGTTTGAAAGACGTTATCACATGATTAATTAATGCTGCAGCTTTTAAGTTTCTGTAAGTTTGGGTTATGGTTTTGTCACTGTCACTAACAAAGCCGCTTCAGGCCAAATCAGGATTTTTAAGGGGAGAACTCGAAAGGCCAACAAAAAGTGTTGAGGGATGTGACTGGTGGCCCGGTAGGTGGCAGCCTCCCCTCTGAGTTAATGCCTTGCTGTTGCCGAGTAAGATGCTTGGGGGCAGAGGAGGTTGGGGGAAAGATTCTGCCTTTATTTATTTTAAAAAATTCTTTCCTTTTTTGATGTACACTGGGTAAAATGGCAGGTAAGGAAGATATGGCATTAAAGCTTCTTTTCCCTTCTCCTATCCATACTATAATTACTTGTTGGCATCCACATATGTTTAGTGAAAGTGCTTATTTAAGGTTGTACTGTTTTGTGTTGTACCATGTTGAGCTGATGCTGCATCTCTCTCCACTGTTGGATATTTGTATTATTTTGCTTTCACTTGGTAAAAGATACTGGCTTTCTTTGGATAAAAAGGCAAACAGATAAATAGATACACGACATGCACAGGCATAAAGTCCTTAGTTTTTTGGGAAAAATAATTTTTATTAATGCTTACTTTCATCTGAGTAGGAAAAAAACCCAAAAAACAAAAACAGGAACCACCCTCCCTCCCCTATGGAGCACCTGTGAACGTGGCCTGTGGCTGCAGCCAGTCCTCATGGAGCCTGGTGTTCTTACCTTTCATTCTTTTTTTTTTTTTTTGTCTTTTGTCTTTTTCCGTGTCTGGCAACGGATCGCAACCCTCAGTGTTGCCCCCGTACCGGACCGGGGACCGGCAACGGGATCGCAACCCTCGGCGTTGCTCCCGCGCCTCGCTCAGCCAGTGAGCGGGAACCGGTCTGTATGTGGGATCCGAACCCTCGGGCGGGAGCGCCGCCACGCTTCCCAAGTGGCGCACTATCCAGTGCACCACCGGGCCGGCCCCTTACCTTTCATTCTGAGGCTCACACTCTTGCTGCATCTGAGGTTGTGGGGACAGCTTCTATAATTAATCCGCACGTCTCTTTATTTTCTGGATAAGGAAAAGGAAAGGAGCTGAGCTGATGGGGGAAGGAGAAGAGTTAAACATTAATTGACTCCTTATTTTGTACCAGGCATTACACTAGTTATGTATTTTATCTCATGTAATTCTTATCAAAAAAGTGAGGGGGTTGGGAGTGACTGATGGGGATGGGATTGATATTGTCTCCATTTTAGGGATAAAGAAATGAAGGCTCAGAAAGGTTAAATAACTTACCCAAGGTCACTCAGCTAATAAGAGCCAGGACATGAAGCAGAAGCGTTACATTAGGGATGCCCAAATTTATTTCTAATCCTCCTGCCCCAGTTTAAATATGTATTGACATTTACCCTTGGGCTATGTAGAATGAGTGCTTTGTCACCAAAATACACCTACTGTGAACCCTTTCTGCCCTAGGATGATTCATGCATTTCATCTTCTTCAAACTGAGAACCTTTAAGAACTAGAAATGGGCAGTCCTGACTCTCATCTTGAACCTTAGTCACATTTACCCCAGAATTCAGACTTGTGTGGACATCTCTAGTGGACTTGGTGGACTAATCTTTTAGAGTTCATACGGCTGAGGGAGGAAGAGGAGCCCAAATTTGGTCCAAAGACATGCCTAGAGGTTGGAGGGGGAGGGTCAGCAAGAAGTCTGTTTCTTAGATTTCTTCCAGCCCAGTCTGAGTGGCAGAAATTAGTGACTGAAAATAAAATCTGAAAGTTGTTTGAAATCTCAGTATGACAGGGAGAGCATAATATATTGGGGACTTGTATTATAAATGAGGTCAGAAAGGTATGGAGGAGAAATGTTTCCTCATTTCAGTACCACCCAAATGTATAGGGTCAGCGACAGTCTTGACTTTGACCTGCTGAATGTTAGCAGATGAAAATGGATAGTCTTACCTTGCTGAATGGGCTGCTGCAGAGAACTGTTGTTTCATAATTGTTACTGTGGTGGTGCATCAGGAAAACCCCAGTTACCTAAGGAAAGGATAATGGCCAAATGTTTTGTGTTGGGTTTGGGGTTTTAAGGTGGAGGGACCTGTCTGGTATAGTCAAATTATACCACTTGATCTACTGAAAAGGCAGCTTTGGTTCTCATCTACTTAATGGGTCTCTTGAGGTGAGATTCATGAGGAGGTAATGAGCAGACAAGAAATCTTGCTTAATTAGGTCTTTGGTTGATATTAACATGATATTAACATAATCTGTATTCCCTCTTCTTCCCCCTCCCTTCCATCCAATCCATTTCTGAAGGGCAGAGTAATTAATAGAAGAAAAGGGGACAGACCTCACCCAGGCTTGGTGAAGAGAAGATGGTAATACTTTTCCAAAATAACTTCCAGAGGGAGGACATTGACGTTTCAGCCTTCAAGTATTTGAAGACCTACTTCCTGGAAGAGGGATTAGACTTGTTTTGTATGTCTCAAGAAGTAGAGCTTGGGCCACTGAGGAAAAGTTACAGGGAGCAATACTTCAGCTCAGTGCAAGGGAGAATTTACACTGTCAAAGCCATGCAGTGATGGAACGTGTTGCTTTAGGACAGCGTGAAATCTCTGCCACTGGACATGTCCAAGCAGAGACCAGAAGCTACCTGGTGGGATAATCCTAGAAAGGGGGAGTAGGAAGGGTTAGAATAAGTGACCTTTAATGTTCTTTCTAATCCTGAGATCCTGAGATTCTATGATCATGTAATTAGACTGCTGATTTTATTGAATCGAGTCAAAGTATTTTTTTTTTTTTTGAAGTAAAAAAACCCTTTTCCTGTGGTTAAAAGAAGTGGTCCAATAGCCCACACAAAACAAGAAAACTTAGTCTTTCTTGACCCTAAATTTGACACAGGAGGACCTTGAACCCCCTTTTTTATGGGCTGAAGATCTCATAAGCCTGACCAAGATTTCTGCTACTTTACCAATGCTGTTTGGATCCTGCTTCTGAGAGCAAGTATACTGACTATTTCATTTTTGTGTCATCCGAGTATGACGATTAGCTGATTTACTGATAATCCTCTTACAACAAGCATTTTATGAGTTTCCAAGGCATTTACTTAAGATCTGGAAGTTATAGGATAGGATTCCCTCGTATAACTCTCAGACTCCCTTCATTCTCTCCCTATATTTACTTTATCTTTCTTTCCCTTTCTTAGAATAAGGACCATGTTCTTCATGCTGATCACTTCTGTGAATACCCAGGCTTTCAGAATCTGGTTTTCTAACCTGTATTAGTCAGAATAGGTGAGATGAATTTTCCATAACAAATTAACTCTAAAATTTTAGAGGCTACCACAACAAAAGTTTATGTCCTACTCTTGACAGATGTCCAGTATGGGTCATCAAGGGGCTCTGCTCCACAGAGCCACTCAAGGACCCAGGCTGACAGGGTCTCCACCATTTCAACACATCAAACACTCCTCTATGCTTCCACCTCAAAGTGACACATGGTGTCATTTCTCATTGGCCAGAAGATCCACCACATGTCTCCAATAACTTTAATGGGCTTGGAAACAAAGAGAAACCAGAGAACATTAGGTGAGCATTACTGTCCCTGCCTCCTACCCAAAGTAGGAGTTTTCCCAACAAAAACCGCTCCCTCCCCTAAAGGAATTTTTATACCTCCTACTAAAAGAATGATATTTTCTCCTTTGACTTACATTTCCTATTCTTAATTTTGTCACAATTCGGCAATAACTTCTGAGATAAATTCTTAAATTATGAAAGTAAGAACTCTACATAGCTGAGGATATATTTATGTTCATTGCCCAACTTAATGGGCACTCTTTGAAAAGTTCACATGAAGCCACAACTATCCAAATGCAATACATTAGACTAGCTTGCAGTCACAAACTATTCCTGGCTCACAAAGAAAGTAATTATGGGAATATGGCCTTTATTCTTTTGGTTTTACTATGCCTGTATCTTTTGAGCTAGGACTTTCTTTAGCCCAATCTTTAATCGCATTGGTTTGCATGTCAGTATTTCAACTATTTCAGAATGGATTATTTACTTCTAGTTAAAGATGCTTAAGGACTTTTATTACTTCTGACAAAATTGATGGTAAAAGAGAGATATTTTAATCTAGGTTTTAGTAGTTTCCCAAATTTGGTTTGTTTTTTCAGAGACTGCAATTCACTCTGAAAATCTCAGGTTTTAGGTTTTTGCCCTGTATCAGCAGTATGTTAATGGGTATGGAATGTACTTTGCCTCTCAATTTTCGATAATTGCTATGGCTGGTCCATGAGGCCAGCTAGAGTATTTCGTCAGTGAGGCACTTCATCCCCCACTTCTTACAAAACTTGCTTTTAATTTAGGCTGTCTTTTCCTGTCTACTCTTATGCCCATTTGGGTAAACTTTCCTGAAAGCTAAACTTGTGCATGGGCAGGGTGCCTCAGGCAATTCTTATAAAGTGGTTAATGTCAACACAAGTAAGAAATATCTCAGGAACATATGCTGTCTCAAAATGCCATATTTATGCCAAAAACAAACACACAGTTTCCCAAAGCAATCAACTAGATAAAACCAAAGCAAAAACACCCACTAAATAAAAAATGTGGTGAAAACATTTTAAATATTGTTTTGGTCATAGATATTGACAGTCTCTGACCCTGGCCTCTCTGCCAGTGAGGTCGCTAAGACCCGTGCGGCGGGGGGGAAGAGACTCACCCAAGATTATGCGACAATTCTAAAGGCCAAATGTGGGTTCTGTGTTGACTGATGAAGAAAACATTACATCCCACAGAATTACAAGTGCGAATGTAATGCGGAGGCTGAGAGACAAAGTACAAAACAGCCTCCTGCCATGTTTACTCATTCAGTCCTTTACTTAAACATTTGTAGAATTACTAGTATGTGTCAGGTGCTGCACCAGGTGCTGGGGGCAGAACCAAGAACAACGCAAAATCTCTGTCTTCAAGGAAGTTTGCTCTTTGTTTTTCCAACACTGAATCAAATTTCATAACTTATTCAGGACCAGATCTCCATACAAATAGACACTCTTTTTTTTTTTTTTTTTAATAATTTCTAGGCTCTACAAGTCTGCCGTCCCCAAACATGCTTCCTACTTTTGCCTGAAATGTTTATCATAATAGTGATATCTCCACATTATTGTACCATATACCTTTCCTTAAAATTGAGAGATCTTATCTTGGAAAAAAGTTTAAGCTACCAACTAATTTATAATGTATTTCATGTAATGCAAGATCCTGAGTGGAAGGCACACAAGATTGGTAGTACAGGTATAGGCAGGTGAGGAAAAAGTTAAGATCAGGAGGATTTAGGGGTCTTGTGGGCTGCCAGGGTTGGTGGGTATGGTGACATGTATCTGAAAAGACCGGAGGATCGTAAGGGGGAGCTGATGAGACCCAGTAGGAAGGAGAACTCCAGGTGGGTAGTTCAAGAGCTTTTTAATCAAAAGACTACTTACAGAAGCGGCATGGGGATAAGGGAAACAAAGGATGTTGAGCACCCAGCCACCAGCAACAGCAGGAAGCCACTGTCATTTTGCTGTCACAGGGGAAGACACAGTGTTACAAGAACCCATTGAAAGAACCACAAAAGAGCTATATCATTATAGCTCCACTGGGCAGGAGCTGTAATAATGGAGGGACACAGCCACTGTCAACAAAAGCGACTCAAGAGGGAGGGAACTGGGAAGAAATACTTGCACTCTCCCGTCTTATACCCTCTGACCTCCTGCAGGATGCACAGATTGGTCAAGTCCAACCAAAAGCCAGCTTCCCAAGGAAACCCAAAGAAGCAGTCCACAGAAGCCAGCTTCCCAAGACACAGAACTGGGTGGAGAAGGGGAGAGAGTGGATTTGGGTTGGGAACAAATGGAGAATACCCAGTACAGATACTTGGAAAGAAGAACAATCTCCAAATAGACAGGAAAGTGCAGAATAGAATAACAACCTCCCCATTATACATCACTCAGCTTTAATAACTTTTACTATTTTATATTTGGTGGAATAGAATATACTTTATATTCCACTGTTTGAAAGAACCCAATTCCCTATATTAAATCTACTGGTTGAAAATTACAGCAATTTCTGTTTGTTGCACCAAATCTTATTGAAAGCCACGTTTTTCACTAGTTGTAGTGGAGGGACTGGCTCTCTCAAACTCCATTTTATCCTCCTTCTGTTTGGAAGTAGGAAAGCTAAAAGCTGTACTTCTTAGATTGCCTTGAAGCTAGAGTTTTGCATGTGAATATGTTCCACCTTTTAAATGTACTTACGTGCATTTTGGAAGGTAGACCTTAGGTGGCAGCTATCTGCCTGCAGGGAGGGAAGTAAGCTCTCACATGCAAGTTGCTGGCAGTCGTTAGAATTTACGTTCCATGGTCAGGCTGCTGTCTTCCAGGGAGTGAGAAAGTAGTAGCAGTGGCAGTGGCACTAGCAGAAACATCTTTATAGCACAGCAATGATGTGAGGGCCTTGCGACACAGTCTAATGGTGGCCCTCTGACTTTCACCCCTTGAGAACTTTCATCGTTTCAAAGAAGCCAATTCTCTATATTAAATCTCTTATGGATTGAGAAACTTAGAGCAGTTTCTCTTTGTTACAACAAATTTGACCCTTAAACTAGGTCAGTCCACTTATAACAGAAGGGTCTTAATTCAGTTCTGAAGAATGATGTGGAGTCTTAGAATTTACTTGAAAAGAGATGGAGGATTTATGAAACCCAAAAAGCATTGTTTAGAGTAGTAATGATGCTGGGTCTTAAAGAAAGAAAAGGTGGTGGGAGAATTAGTTTCCATACGATTAAGCAGCATTGTTTAATAAAATGCTCATAGGACCCCTCAGAAAGAGTATGTTCTGGAGGTAACAGTGGGACAGTTATTCTTGAGTACTGAAGGGCAAGAATGGAACCCAGGATGTCTCAGGCTCAAGGACGATGGTCTGAGGGCCCCTGGACTGGGTGGTAGGTAGTGAGAGTTGGGTATGGTAGTTCTTATGTAGCCTCATTGAACATGTCACCTTGCCTGGCTAAATCAATGGTGAGAGTCACGTGATGAAGGTGTGCGCATCGTATTGTGAATGGTGGCAATTTGACAAGGCTGTTTGACCAAGACACTAAACAGGACCTTAAACTCACCCAGAGTAAAGTGGTCTGCTTGCTGGCTGGCCCTGACGGCAGCCTCCGTGATTACCCCATGACACTTCCTTAAATTCATCATTTAAGAACCATTTAAAAATCTTAATTCATCCAGAATCTATTTTCACTAAAGTATTTGTGAACATTGCAGATTTTATTGACAGCTTTGTAAGAGAGACTGGAGACATGATTTACGTTGCACGTAATAGAATATTTCACTAAAAAAGTTCCCTTTGTCTCTTCTCCCAAGCCCTTCCTCTGTCCACCAACTATAAAGTCAGCTTTTCTCTCACTTACTCTATGTAAGCCATATCCTTGACAAGTCTCTTACAGATATTGGTGAACACTTTGGAGATGGACAGAGGAGGCTTGGGGCAGTTTGTGACAGCAGTAGATTCTTGACATCAGATTAGGATGAGCTCTCCAATCATCTCTGTCACATCTTTAATCTACTCTGGTATTTACACGGTAATGCCATGACCTTTGTGTGTTTTTCTCTCCAGTTGTGAACAGAGATAAAGCATTTTATTCTCATCTTCATCTCTATCTCCATTCTTGTCAGATGATCAGGAAATAATTTTCTGTTTTCTGGCAATAAGAATGTGGATAACTTTCCACGTAAAAGGTGTTGGCCTTTTCTTTCACTGCTTCGGTGGTTCTTACAGGTGAGAAATCATATTTAGGTTTCAGCTCTAACAGTCCTCAAGACTCGGGGTTGAACCTGTCAACAGCCATTGATGATAACTTCCCTACATAATTGCCATGTGAGTGCTCACAAAATATAGCAGAAAAGTGTCTGCTAAAAATGGACTATATGAGTAATACAGGGGCTCTCTCCCACTTATGAGTGCCTACTATGTTTTTACATGTATCTTCTCATTTAATTCACTCAATACACATTAAGGTAAATATTATCAACCACATTTAACAGTCAAAGAATAAGAGGTGGAGAGAAGTTAATACATTTGTCTGGGCCATAGAGCTAACAAGTAGTGAAACTTAGAGTCAATTGCAGGTCTCTGAGTGATAAGCATAGCTCTGTGTGTGCGTGTGCGTGTGCCTGTGTGTGTGTGCAGGAGTGTGTGTGTGCGTGCGCGTGTGCCTGTGTGTGTGTGTGCAGGAGTGTGTGTTGGGGAGGGTGGGAAGAGACAGCGTAATCACAGCCTCCTAGCACATTCTTCAATATTGGTCTGTTTCCAACAGCCAGAACCAAAGGGAATATATTAGTCTCACCCTGTGATTGAGACTATGGTGAAAAGACAGAAGATGGGGCAGTGAAACAGGACTATGAGATGTGTAGATAAAGTAATCCATTTTAAATAAATAACTTTAGCAAAACTTTTACTTATTTCAAAATCAGTGTTTGTACATTGAAGAAAATTAGAAAATACAGATAAAAATAAGAAAGTGAAAACATTATGTTCAGACTACCCAGGGATACGTCCAGGTCGATATGTGTGTGTGTCTGTATGTGTATGTATTTTTACAGAATGAGATCATATTGTACATACTGCTTTGTAACTGGTTTCTTTGAACAATCTCCATGTTTCCTTGACAATAAATCTGCTTGCCGGCTCCCCCGCTAAACTGTGTGTACGACCCCTACCTCTGCCTGGCTCGCTTTCTTCCTCATAATGTCTGTCTTGCTGTTCTTTTCATCATAGCATCTTATTTCTGAGCAAAATTTTTCATCTCTTGTTCTAAAATAAGTCTAAAAATAAAAGGCAATGGGATTTAAACAAAGGAATTGATTTAGATTAGATATCATCAATTCTTTATCGGGAATCCAAACGGAGCCTGTGCAGGCATGAATGTGCATGTACTGTGTGTTAATGAGAAATAGTTGGATGACAAATAAGTGGTCTGATGCCAGGATTCAGCCTGTCTTTTTATAACTCCTGGAGTTACAGTTTTGTTCAATGATAATGTGGGAAATGATGATTCAGGGCTCCCCAAGATCCAACATATCTTCTGGATCATTACCAAAAAATGATGTAAGTATATATCAGGGTTGTTTTACGGTTAAGAGATAGGAGTAATTATTCCAGTACTGAAGGTATTTAAACAGCAACACCCCTGTGCTTTCATAAATTACCTCCTGAAAAGCCGAGATGTTTCTTGTTGTGTGAGACAAGGTCCTCTCTGTAAGGTGGAGTAAACAGAATCTTTCCTTTGTATTGCTGGTTTCTACTTCAGGCAGCATCTTTGGAATGTTGTTTTTCTTACTATCACTTTGGACCCTATTTTGTTAGGTTTGAAATTTTGTATTTGAAAACATTCCCTCCAAAATGGTGTTGGGTTGATGGGAAAATTTGTTATGGAAATTTTTTTCATGTTATCATAACACATCCCAGCTGAGGATCACCATGTCTAGTAAATGGTGTGCTAATGAATAATAACTGATATTTGATGCTCTTTATTATGTTTTCAAATATGAACTATTGATATTTTATTGAATGATGCATGAGGCCTATTGACAATTCTTGCAATTTTTCTTGAAGGCTTCGTAGTTGTATCCCAATTATTATTTAAAAAAAAAATTTAAAAAACTAAAAAAAAAATTAAAAATATTTTCACCAAGAGAGTTTTTATTGAAGCGTAATTGATTATACATATTTGTGGGGTTCAGAGTTGAATATCAATACCTGTGTATGATGTACATGATCAGATCAGGATAATTAGTATGTTTATCATTACAAAACTTAATCAGTCATTGTGTCCCTTAACCTATTTCTTGCTATCCCCTCACCCCCTTCCCACCTCTAGTAACCACAGCTCTATTCTGTCAGAACAGAATAAAATTTATTTACTTTTTAGCTCCCACTTACGAGTGAAGACGTGCAGTAGTTCTCTTTCTCTGCCTGGCTTGTTTTACTTAATATATTTTTCTCCAAGATCATCCATGTTGCTTGGAATGGCAGAATTTCATTATTTTTTATGGCTGAGTGGTATTCCATTGTGTATGTATACCACATTTTTCCTTATCCAGTCATCTGTTGATGGGCATTTAGGTTGGTTCCATATTTCGGCTATAATAAATAGAGCTGCAATAAACACGGGGGTGCAGGTATTCCTTTGGCATGATGATTTACATTCCTTTGGATATATACATAGTAGCGGGATTGCTGGATCATGTGGTAGTTCTATCTGTAGTTGTTTGAGCAACCTCCATACAGTTTTCTGTAATGGCTGTTCTAATATACAGTGTGTAAGGGTTTCCCTTTCTCTGCATCCTGGCCAGCATTTGTTAGTCTTTTTGATAATAGCCAGTCTAACTGGTGTGAAATGATATCTCAATGTGGTTTTGATTTACATTTCCCTGATGATTAGTGATGTTGAGCATTTTTTCATGTACCAGTTGGCCATTTGTATGTCTTCTTTTGAGAAATGTCTATTCAGCTCCTTTGCCCATTTTTCAATTAGATTATTTGTGAATTTGGTTGAATTCCTTGTATTTTTTGGATATTAATCCCTTGTTAGATGTATAGTTTGCAAATATTTTCTCCCATTCTGTAGGATGTCATTTCACTCTGTTGATTGTTTCCTTTGCTGTGCAAAGCTTTTCACTTTGCCGACATTTATATATCTGGGTGCTATGATGTTGAATGCATATATACTTGTGATTGTTACATCTTCTTGCTGCATTGATCCTTTTATCATTATTTAATGTTCTTCTTCGTCTCTTTATAATTTCTGGTTTGAAGTCTATTTTATCTGATATAAGTATGGTGACTCCTGCTCGTTTTTTGTTTCCATTTGTGTGGAATATCTTTTTCTATCCCTTCACTACTAATCCATATATGTCTTTATTGGTTAAGTGAATTTCTTGCAGGCAGCATACAGTTGGGTCTAGTTTTTTTTTTTTTTCCTTTTTGTCCGCACCGCGCTCAGCCAGTGAGCGGGAACCGGTCTCCACATGGGATCCGAACCCTCGGCGGGAGCGCTACCACGCTCCCAAGCGGCGCACTCTCCAGCGCGCCACCGGGCCAGCCCTGGGTCTAGTTTTTAAATCTAGTTTTGTATTTCTTTTGTTCCTTTCTTTTGCTTTTATTGTTTTTGCTATTTGGTGTTTTTTTGTAGTGATAAGATACATCTTCTTTTTCTTTCCCATTTGTGTACCTGTTCTACAAGTGGTTTTAATTCTTTCTGGTGTGCAGGCTTCTATGGTGGGAGTGCCAGCCACTGGCCCTCCCATGCCTACCTTGTCCTGGCAGTGAGGGGTTTCTCCAGTCTCTGCACCAGTCCTGATTGAGAGTTTCTTCCATCCTTCTATGTTCCTTTCTCAAGTTTCCAAGTCTTGGGGGTTTTCTTCACTGTTTAGCTCGATTTCTTGTTTTCTCCTAGATACTCTATTCTTCAGGTGACCTATTTGTTGCTTTGGGCTTTTTTTGCATTAGAGGAGAGGGCTGGCCACCTCTAGTCTGCCATTTTGCTAGGGAAAAGATTAAAAACCTCCAATTCTTTATAAATTAGCAAGGATAATGATAGTGGGTAAAAGAGGGCATAATAAGACCTATGTAGTAGGGGGAGGAGTTTCCTAATGAATGAATTGAGATTTTATATGCAAAATGTTTAATGTTCACCTGGTCAGAGAAGGCAATAAATGTTATAAGTGGAAAGAGAGAGAGAGAGAGAGAGAGAGAGAGACTAAACAGCATATGCAACGTTCTCCGGTCTATAAAGTGGAAGATAGGGGCTTAGTCTTGGTTCCCATGACTCCAAGGTTAGTGGGCTTGGTCCCACTATGCAGTTTTTTGCTGCTGTCAGTTCGTTAAGTCTCTTTACAAATGACTGTTTGGTAATGATGGAGAGTGTTGAAATGCATTCTTGAGTGAGATTGTGAAACTGTCTTCCAAGATGTTGTAAAGACTAGGTATGTTTCTTGGATCTGGAGTAGTTCAGAGCAGTCTTGCATGTTGGTGAGGAGTGGACAAGAGGGGCTGTGGGTCATAAAAGTTTTCTCCATTTTTTACAAATCCTACAGTTTGTGAAATGTGACACAAAACTCAACCAAATGAGAAACCTGTGTACTTGTTGGGGGTTGAACCGATGCTATCTTCCCCTCCCTTCCCAGATATAACCCCACAGCTTTAAGGAGTAAGTAATGCTTTACAAGTAAAGATGTAACTGAAAAGGAACACTTAGATAAAAAGATCAAATGATTTTGATGGTCTTTGATACAATTCATAGTGGACTGAGAAGCCACAAAATAGAAGAGCTGAAAAGGTGGTCCTAATCTAGACGAATGCGTGTTGTTTAGTATTTACCTCTGTCAGTACATTAATCATGTCTTATTATGCTTCACGCTAAAGTTATATTTAAAAAAGCCCTAATGATAACATTGATGCATTGTTCTTTGTTGTGAGTATAAAGACTTAATTTGATGAATAGAAGTTAAGAAAATGTTTAATCTTCCATTATAGTATAATGATTGAGATTCATCCATCTGTTCCACAATAATAATAATTTATCATGAATGAGCTGGCTTATAAAACTATGGAGGCACATAACAGAAATTGAGTCCTTTTCCATTATTCAAAAAATTTGAAATTATACAATTTGAACTGATCCTATGCTTTTATCTTTACAATTATTCATTATACCACAGATTTCCTCCTTCTACATTTTCAACATTCCCATTAATTCTTCTTGGAGGGATTGGAAAATAGAAGAGAACAGAGACTTATAAACATCGCAAGCACTAAATTTTCTCATTTCTGTCTGTTTAGCAGCTCTGTAGCAACTTATCTTTTTTTTTTTTTTGTCCTTAAAAGTTTTTTCAAAGAAAATTTGAATGTTGGTTTTTCTACCTAGCTAAACTTGATCTGACATTTTGAATTAGGGATAAGTTTTTTGGAGTTTGGGCTGACTACAGAAAAGATGTAAGTGCATAGCTGGGGTAAGCCAGGGCAATAAGCTGGTTTTAATTATGCAACGTATTCTTCAGGTGTTCATTTTAACCTTGGGAAAGCACACAGGCTAGTGAGAGAATGGACAATCCTGTAGAACTATTTTGGTAACTTTAGTGTCTCTACTGAGAGGGAGTTCTTTCCTGAAGCTCAGGCAAGAACTAAGAGAATCAGATGGAAGCACATGATAGACTTATTAATGATCTGAATGAAGGAGCCAACAGTGCCTTCATAAATTCGTTAATGAAATCAGGTGAAGAGGTGTCTTGACATCCAAGGGGACAGAGGGAATACCTAAGAGGAATGAGATCTGTGGCAAAGGAGAGATTCTGTCCACACATTGATGAGTTAGTTTAACTTGGAAATGACTTTCAGTTCTCTAAGCAAGTGGACTGTAGGGCAGAAACACAAGCTACTGCAGGATCAGAGAACTGGAGATGTTAATGCTCATAAAGGAGTACAGGAACATCACGTGAGGAAAAGTCCAGCTACCTGCTGGCTGCATTGTGAAGGTTGTAGAAGAGGGCATATGTACAAAATGTTCAGGGAATTAAAAGAAAAAAATCCATGTGCCTAACACAGTAATACGAAGAGACTTCAAAAAGTTCATGGAAAGAAATATAAATCTTTCCATGAACTTTTTGAAGTATCCTCATATTTGCCATATTCTCTTCAGATCTATTATTTTATGTCATAAGTTTTTACAGATGCAGTTGAAACCTCTTCTTTTCTTCCCCAATTTGGTTCCCCTCTTCAGAGGTACCATTCTTGTGAAAGTAGTGTATATCCTTCCCTTCTGTATTTTTATCCTTTTACTGGGTATATATGTATTTGTATATAGTCTCAACTGCCATGTTAATGACATCATACTGGTCACACATCCCTCAGCAACTTGTTTATTTAGTCAGCATTGTTTCCAACATTTATCATGTTGATATATGCAGCTCAGTTTATTTAACTCTTGTATAGCATTGTATAAATATATCATAATTTATTTCCCCATCTCCATATTGATATACATTTAGGTTTGTTTCCAATATGTGTTTCTAATATTTGGCTGTTAAAGCTAATCTGCAGTGATCGTCTTTCTGCTGGTCTGCTTGGGCATTTACGTGAGATTCTTTCCTAAGATGTATCTTTTAGAAGTGGAATTTGAGGATCATAAGGCATGAATGTATTTGAGTTTTCCAGATATTGCTGAATTGCTCTCCAAAATGTTCGAATTACTTTATACTCCTACCAGCAGTATATTTCCATTTTGCCACATCCTGCCCTTTTAAGTTTTTTTTGTCAATTGATGTGGTTCTCCAAGGTTTTTAATATCAGCAGAGGCCTAAATGGACTCTTGAGGTCCTTTTTAGGTCCAAGAATCTATTCCCAACACAGAATTATACTCCACTATGACACATGTATTCTGCCCTAATGAAATGGCTGTTTCATAGATGCTTTACTTAAATTGTAGCCTGGTATTGGGCCCATCTTAGTCTTTTGAATGTTGATATTCTTGAAATTTCTGGTGATATAATAATAATAAAAAATATTATTTCCAGATCTTTAATGCCAGATACATACAAGGAATTTACAACACAGCAGGAATGTGTAATTCCTGCCATGTGGGCCAAGAAATAATGTATGGTGTCTAATGTGCAAGACAGAATGTGTCTTTTGTTGGACCCCTGGACTCCTACTAGGGGGCTTTGGGGACGTTAAGAGGCCAGCCCCACTCTGGCTTTCTTTCTGGGAGTATAATGGGCTCTGCAGCTTTCTCTGCCAATCTGATTCGGATCACCTTACCTATTTCTCACAGCAAAGAGGGAAAGTCGAAGCCCCACAGACTTGAAACAAACCCAAACCTGGTAACCTAACACAAATGCAACCATTTCTGCAGCCATTCCTCCCAGAGTGGAGACGAGTGCTCTAAGAAACAACATCTTGAAGAAAGATATGTCTTCACGAGCCATGTAAACTGGAGAAAAGAACTTCAACTTGAGAAAGCAGACCTGAAGCTAAACCAACATATTAATTTTATTAACCAGCCAGCAAAATTGCTAAAAACCAACTAGAAACAATTTGGTTTGACTCAATTAATGAATTATCATCTAAAAAAATATATATTTATTTTAATAGAAAGCTATAGAAGAATATGAAGAATAAAAAAGTAACATAACACACAAGAATAAAGTCCAAATATCCAGAAGTGCCCCCAGTGGAGGTTGCATTGTAGAAAACCCATCCCCTGTGGCTCTTTCCAAATGGTTTAGTGGCTGCATCCTGCCAGGAAAGCTTTGCCTCCCTTGCACTTCCATAGTAAATTAGAAAGCTCAAATAAAAGTAGCTAAATGAAAATGAATAAAGGATTATGGCTAGAGGAACTCTTTTGGGTAGGTGAATTATCTTATGGTGATTCCCTAAAAAGAGAGTGGGCACATTATCTCCATGTAATCCTTATTTTTAATACCTTTCCAGATGACCTCAGTTGAGAAACAGGAATATTTGTTCAGTGTAAGAGCAGGGCTTTGGAATCAAAAGGCTTCCTGCTTCACAAAAAGCAGTCAAGTTGGCCACTGGGCCAGAGAAGTTGGAAGGTGGTGGCCCATGGAGACTCATTCTAGGTCTTTAGTTCCCTCATCAAATTATAGAGCTTGCTCTCTCTCCTCATTTCAAACTCATAGAATTACTTTAAAACATACGTTTATTTAAATAATAGTCAATACTTAAACAGCATTTGACCATGCCAGGAGTATATGAACTCCTTTAACTCTCACGATTATCACTATATCTATTGTGCTGATAGGGCAACTAAGGCACAGAGATGTTGGAAAACTAGACTAACGTTCATACAACTAGTAAGCAACAGAACTGGGATTTGCAAGTGGGGCTAAAGTCTATGTTCTTAGGCACTGCATTGTACTGCCTCTCATTTCAAGCATTGTTTACTGCTTTCCAGCTTTTATACAAATAAAAAGCATACAGCTGTACATTTCAACTCCAGTGACCATTCTTACTTGGTTCCGTTATCTGCTAACCATTTTAATAAACCTACTCATCAAACAGAAAAATTAGTTTAAGAAAAAGGTTGTCATATCCTGTTTAATAGACAAAATATAATTTTACCAATGCTCTTTTGATGTAAACATAAAAACATTGAAAGCGTAAACTATCAGGCCAACCAAATAGTAATTATTTTGACATTAAACAAGATATCCATCTGCTTTCCCAAGTAAATAATCTCTGACAGCATCTCAAAGACAATAAGACCATGAGCATTCAGGGCACTAATGTGTGCACTACGCAGGGATAAAAGCTGCAAACGCTGGCGGATCAAAGGCAGTGAGTGCAATGAGTAATGTGACACTCATCTCAGATTAAACAGCCATCGCCATGATGTGATGCAGAGTTTGTCTACCCCACTTTCTTCAGCAGCTGGAAGAAGAGAAGCAGTATTCCTGGGAGAAAGAGAATTAGGGAGGAGGAAGGCAGAGATGGCCAGGGCAGAGGCAGAGAAGGGGAAGGAAGGAGAAGGACAGAGGCGGTCTTGTGTGCTGGCTCCCACTCTGCTCCAGGAAGGGGTGAGGATCCATCCGTCACACCCATGACCTTCACCCATGGGTGTCTGTGCTTTGGAACAGTGATGTTTAAAATGCTGAGGAATCTTTGAAATGTGATACAGAGAAAAATGCACAACTGTACACCCCCAAATTTGCTTATAACATCGGGTGACTCAGGGATTCTCTGAGCCCCACCCATGTACTCGAAGCCACTCCTGCCTCATAGATCACAGGAAAACAACCCCGTATTTAAGAAAATGTTCAATCAATCAAATAGTGTTGAATAAGCACCTACTGTGTGCTTGGTACTAGGTGGATACAAAAGAAAAGTCAAATGTTGTTCTTCTTACCAAAAAGGAGCTTAAGAGATTATGGCTGGTTTTTAAGATGAACCCACAAAATACACCAAGATTGGTTAGATAGCAAACTCAAGTAATCAAGAACCTTTACTTACTATGGACAACCACTTTAAATACAGCGTCAGTGGTTCTCAGACTTTAGTGGGCATCAGAATCACCTGGGAGCTTGTTAAAAGCACAGATTGCTGGGCCTGGCCTCAGAAGTTCTGATTCAGTAGGTCTGGGGCGAAGCAGACTTTGCGTTTCTAACAAGTTCCCAGGTGGTGCAGATGCTGCTGTTGCATGTGGGACCACGCTGTAACTCAATCCTCAGAACAATCCAATGGTATAGATTCTAGTATTACTTCCAACTTACGGATGAGGAAGCCAAAGCCCACAGAAGTGAAATAGCTCATTCAAGGTCACACAGCTGATAAGAGGCAGAGCCAGAACTGAAATGCAGTCAGTTGGGCTTCAAAGCAGGGACTGGCAAACTTTTTCTCAAAGGGTCACACAAGAAATCTTTTAGGCTTCCAGACCATACGAGATCTCTGTTCCAACTTACTCAACTATGCTGTTGCAGTGCAAAACAGCTATAAGCAATACTTAAATGATTGGGCAAGGCTGTATTCCAATAAAACTTTATTTACAGAAACAGATGCCTGGCACGTGGGCTATAACTTGCTGACTGCTGCTCTAGAATCTTATGCTTTTTAAGCCTTAAATGTAAAATGGCAATACCAATAGCAGGAACCTCAAAGAACTGTGAAAAAAAGAACAATGTGTGTTAAGTGTTTAGTGCAGTGCCTGACATACAAGGAATCAAAACCTGTTTGCCCTTATGATGATTACTGAGGATTTCCAATGTCACAAATAAGTGTTTCACTTCTGAAATCTTCAAGGCTAGAAGTCTGTGGGTTGATACCCTTGGCCCAGCACAGTGAGAAGTTTGAAGGAAGGCCCCCTGGGTTCCAGCACTCACAGGGCTTCTAGCTTCTGCTGCTTCTACCCCAGAGGGAGAGCCCTGTCTGATGGAACAGAGCTGCTGCTGTGGTCCCCTGAGTGGCTGCACAAACAATGGAGTGTGACGTGGAATCAAAGAGCCACCAGCTTTGGGGTCTGGAGGTGTGAGTGAACTGGAAAGGAATTGGAAGAAAATTCAGGAAATGGATTAGGATGATTAGGGAAAGATATTACTGATGTGTAAATTATATGTATCTTCTTGTAATAGAATTCTCCAAGTACCCAAAGCATTTGAACCACATTTTGTCACTTATAAGTGCTACTGTGAAGGGCCCAACTCTGAGGAGAACCTAGAAAAGCTTATCTTACTTGATAATCTCTATCATCTGATTAGTAAAAGCCCACATCTTCATAAGATGTAGCAATAGGGCAGAAGTAAAGATGCCTCGAACATTTATATTGAATCATGATAATCATTAATAAACACTTTGTAAAGCTATTGTTCCCTTATGCTTGGTTTCTTCATCTGTAAAACAGGGGTAATAGCACCTACCACATGGGTTTGTTCTGAGGATTGAAGTGTGAAACCCTGATAACAGTGTCTGATACACAGTAAGTGCTAAACGTATTGTTGTTACTGTACTTATTTTATATCATCCTCCTGAAAATCCTGTGGAATAGTAGAATGGTCAGGTTGTTATTATCTCCACTTTCCGGGCAAGGAAACTGAGGCATAATGAAATCTGATTTTCTCCCCCCCCTCCGCCCAGCTCTGGGATAAAAGCTCCAATTTCTGTTTCCAGTCTCTTTTCATTGGCCCAGAACCAAAGTGATGTATTTTCTTTTATTCTCAAAAGTCCTTTGGAAACTCCTGGAAGAGTCTTTTAGCATCACTTTTCTAACTTTGGGTTCACTTTACCTGAGTGTGAACCTTCTTATAGTAAAATCCAGCTTCCCCAGTTCACTGTGGGTTTGCAAAGAATCTCCGGACAGGTGAGACAGATGTGTGTTTATAAACATCTCTTACTTGAACTTGGGCAAGTGAACTAAACTGAGGTAGAAAAACTCTTTGGTTTTCTTCAAGGTCCCTTGGAGAAATGGGAAGTAGGATGATAGTTCATGGGAAAAGTCGAGTACTTGGTATGATGCTAACTAGTGCTAGTGTTAATGCGTTAACACTCACGTGGTGCTTTCCAGTTACAAAGCACTTTCACATGTGTTAGCTCATTTAATCCTCATGAAAGTCCCGTGAAACTGGTGACTCTACAGATTAGGAGACAGGCTCCGAGAGGTTAAGTAATGAACCCAGGATTGTCCAGCAGGCAAGTGGCAGAGAGAGGGCTTAAGCTAGCAAGCTCTTACACTTGCAGTCAAAGGGCTTGGGGGCTGAGAGCTGGAGTGGATGGGACCAGAGAGAGGAGTGTTGGAGGTCCTGGGTGCTGTGGGGAGGGCTTTCTCTAGAAGCTGGGAAGCCAGCAGGCCCAGCCTTGGGGCGAGAAGAGAGCACAAGGCCAACTGCCCCTAACGGGGCCTCCTTTGTACTCAGGGAGTGCTGAAACTGCCCTATACCCAATCTGCACCAGAATCAGACTTGTGGATCAGATCACTGGGCCCGCCTCCACTTTGTTTTTTCCTTAAAGTAGGAGGAAGGGGAAAACCCAAATTGTGGTTAGATTTAAAATATCAGACAGGGGCAAAATAGCTCCCTCTGGTGGCCATTTCTAGTAGTGGCAGCAGCAGCAAACCCAGTCCCAACAATAGTCTATGGTAATAAGATGCAGGATGGGGAGCGGATCCTGTATATGCAGTGTTCTTCCAGATGCTGCTCTTCCCAGGCACAGAGGTCATCACAGCTGTCATTTCCCTATAAATGGACATGTACCTTTCTCTGACACACATGTATACACACACACACGTTCCTATATACCTACTATTTATTTAGCTCTTTTCTCTGTGCTAGGGGTTTGACAGTCATTTTTTCATTTAAGTACATTATTGTGGCATTATTAAACTCATTTTACAGTTGAGGAAACTGAGGTTCAGAGACGTCAAGTAAAGTTAACCAAAGTCACACAGCTTGTTTGTGGTGGTGCCTGGATTCAAACTCAGGTCTGACTTCAAATCCCAAGCTCTTACCCACTATGCTTTACTGCCCATCATGGGATGCTTTGTCATTAGTATCAGATAACACTGATGCTGACCCTGACATGCACATGGCTAGCACAGTGCTTATGCATCAGGGTTATAAATATACTTAAAAAGCACAAATTCCTAGTTGCCCACTTCAGAAACAATAAATCAAAATCTCTGAATGTGAGATCCATAAATCTCTATTAAAAAAAGTTTTTCCCATGCAATTCTGATGCAGACAGCTCAGTTCAGGTCTATGAATTGGCATCTAGTGCTTTTAATTTTTCCAGCCCTATCTCAACCGTAAGTTAATTTGTTTGTGGGAACCCACATAAGTAAAGAAGCAGGCGCAGGAAGAGTGCCGGCTGAGCTCCATGGTCCAGTTTTGCCACACAGGACAGGGAGAAGAAGGACTAGTTGGGGACTTTCTCTGAACAAGTTCTCATCCAAGGCATGCAGAATGATTTCAGGTGACTGTGAGGCTACAGTGTCAACCTAAAATTGATGAGGAGAGGAGAAAAGCTGGAGGCTCAGGCCATAAGAGAGGCTGCTTCTCCAAGGAAATATGGCACAGAGAGGGAATAGCCTAAACTGAGCCTGTGGGTAGAAACACAGATAATGAGAAAGTCAGGTGTGTTAGTTAGTATTTTGCTAGCTGCCGTAACAGTTAGAACCAAAAAGATACGATGGTTCAAACATAACAGAAGTTTATTTCTCACCCAGATAAGAAACCAAGGCAGATGTTTCAAGGTAGATGACTCTCTTCCAGGAGGTGATTGATTTCAAGGACCCACCTCCTTCCATCTTGTGGCTCAGTGATCCCCTGGGACCTGACTGCCTTCTGCATCCAGCCAGTGGAAGGAGATCGTGAGCATGGAGGGAACACACCAGATGCTTCTTAAAAGCCTTAGCCTTCTAGCTATAACTTAGGGGATCTCAACTACATGCACACTGCTTACTGAAGGGGAACTAGGGAACGTAATTTATCTGTATGCCCAGAAACAAAGAGGAATGGGGTATTTGGTGAATAGCCATGTTCAGCCCATCCCTGCCACATCATGGGAGAGTCCTCCTCAAAGCCTGTAGTTAGAGAAGAATCCTGTTAATGGCAGATGACGTAAAACAGATCAATCCTGGAAAAGGTGGATCAATGCTTTAAATTGAAGTATAGGCCAAACTAATTGAGTCATATGAGACTGGATGTGTGTTACATCTCCAGGAAATTCTGCTGGAACGGCACTGGCATAGGAAAGCATAGAAAAAGAAGCAGAAAATGACCAGTGCAGGCTTTGCCAACCAAACAAGCTAGAGGACTGTGCACCAGCGTTCAAAGGGCACCTGGAGAACTTGGCTGAGATTGTCCATTAACTTAATCAGTGTTTGAGTTCCCCTTCTCTGTGTCTTGTACCAGTTAGGTTGTTTGGGGTTATAGCAACAATCCCACTCAGATTGGTTTAAACAATAAGGAGATTTATTGGCTCACCAAACTGATATGCATGGTTATAACTGATATGCATGGTGTTGAGGCAAAGGCTGATCCTAAAAGGAAGTCATTCATGTCAGCAAGATTTCATTTTCTCTCCATTTCTATGCTCTACCTTCCTTTTCATTTGCTGAAAAGTGCATTTGCAAAAAAGTTTCAACTATTTATTTCACAAAAAGTACACTTAATTATCAAACATGTTGGAAGGATTTAATCTCAGAAGAAAAGATAATTCTTTAAATTGAATACATTTAAATTTATGAAAAGGTCGTTACATTGTTCTTATCTTTCCTCGAATTTTGCCTTGAATCAGCAGCAACGTCATCATGGATGAGCAGCTGTCTGTGGCCTGCGCACAGAATGTGGGGCAATGTTGCCCCTCACTGAATGTGGGATGTTTTAGCACTCTCAGTAAAATACTATCTTTCTTCTATCCTACTAGGGAAAGGCAAATCTGTTTGAACCTTCCCATATATTCCCACAAAATAAAACCCATAACCTTTGGAATTGCAACATCATGACACAACCTCCTGTCCTTTCCCTGATGTCCAAAACCAAGTGATTTAATGTATAGTCTATTCTGAGAAATGAAAACTGTCAAATTCCATTACTGGATGTTTTTTTCATCCAAACATGAGGATCATATTCTTCCTTGTTGACAGAATAAATATTAAAATCTATATTTAAGTTGAAAAAAATTAATTGTATGAATACAGAGTTAGGAACAAGTAGTTTCACACAAATTTATGTGAAAAGGCCCAAAGGCTTTGGTTGATGATGTCTCGTGTTGGGTCATGGTGTGAAGAGGCTCCTAATCATGTTGCAGTCACACACGGAGCCCAGGTCACAGTAGGCTGTCATCTCACCCTTCTCTCCATTGTACAGTGTTGCTCAGTCCTGGATAATCAGTAAACAGGAGCATCCCCAACTATAGTGCTTCCTGAAAAGAATGGGCAATGATGGGAAGAATCTAAGCACCACATTGCATGGAAAATTGCGGAAGGAATTGAAGATTTTTATCTTGGGGAAGAAAAGATCCAGACACAGGGAGCCTGGGAACGGAGGAGTACTTAGTGTTACTTGGAATTCCTCCTGCGAGGCAAACCAGACCAATGAGGAAAACTTACAGAGTTAGATTTAAGCCCAAATATAAAGAAGAATTTTCTACAATTACAGTTTTTTTTTTTTGTCCTTTTTGAGACCAGCGGCACCGCGCTCAGCCAGTGAGCGCCGTGAGCGTACCGGCCATCCCTATATAGGATCCGAACCCGTGGCGGGAGCGCTGCTGCGCTCCCAGCGCCGCACTCTCCCGAGTGCGCCACGGGCTCAGCCCTACAATTACAGTTTTTTTTTTTTGTCCTTTTTGAGACCAGCGGCACCGCGCTCAGCCAGTGAGCGCCGTGAGCGTACCGGCCATCCCTATATAGGATCCGAACCCGTGGCGGGAGCGCTGCTGCGCTCCCAGCGCCGCACTCTCCCGAGTGCGCCACGGGCTCAGCCCTACAATTACAGTTTTTTAAAAATGAAATGGGCTCTTTAGGGACAGAGGTGAGCTTTCTGTTAAGAATAGTATAGAAGAGATTCTTGCTTTGAATGGGAAGTTGTCTAAGATGATATTTTCTAGCTCTGACATTTTCTGAAAGGGTACTGGATTTTGGGAAAAAAGCGGGCTCTGTGCAGGAGCAGAATAAGCCTTCACAGGAGATCAGAAGAGATAGAAGACACTGAACAAAATGTAAACACTAGGCATAAAAACAATGCATCTTCATTGTTTGCAGGCCATTTATGTCAAGTATGATGGCCTTAGCTCCTGCTGTTTCATCCCCTGACATGCCCTTCCTTCAATTACTGTGTATTTAAATCCCATTCGGCCATCGCTCAGCCCGTTCTCACCATGTGACACCCTGAGTAGCTGTAGAGAGTCACCCCACCAGGAAGAAGGCCCTCACCAGATGTATTCCCTGGACCTTGGACTTCCCAGCCTCCCAAACTGTAAGAAATAAATCTCATTCCTTTGTAAATTACCCAGTTGTAGTTATTCTGTTATAAAAAACAGAAATAGACTAATACAGTACGTTTGTATTTTGTAGTCCCTTTAATATGTAAGCGGTCTCTGCAGGTAAGAGACATACCTCTTCTTTGACTTTGTTTCCAGTGACTTCATCGTTCTTCCTAGTCATTTATGGCTGTCACCCCTGTGAGCTAGCAGATGGGGTCACTGGCTGGTTCACTATGGAGTCCCCCGCCACCTTCCAGATCCACGGCCCTCACCCAGTCCTCTTTCTTGTTGGCCTTTGGGAGGGTTAGAACATGGGAAGATGGAGGTGACTTGTGTTCTCCCCTCATAATGACCCCCACTTAGGGGCCAGCAATGTTCTAGTCTCAACTCCCCACACCCCACCCTGGATTCCAGTAGAGTACAACTGTAGGGGTGGGAGATTTGGATCCTGGACTTGGGTCAAAATAACTTATGACCCCATCACATGGATCAGATCAGAATTGGGCAGATGGAGGGCTATATTGTCTCCAATTTCATTCTTGTGGTGAAGTTTGTAGTCCAGAAAAGGGCAATCTGGGTGGGGAATCACAACCCTAAGATATGAGTCTGTCATTAGGGCTCTTTCAGGGAGCAGGGAGGTCATTGTCAGGCTGGATCCTTAATCTCTGCATAAAAACTCAACCTATTCAGCATGACTTGTACCACAAGATATACAGACACCATGAAAACAGGAGAAATAAAACAAGTATGGGAAAGATCATGATACTATGGGAAACAAGATCAAATGAGAGGCAAATTGTGAATCCAGAGATGGAAAAATGTTTTATCCTATTGATACAAACAGTGAGCCCTGGTGATCTCCTCTGAAAGTGGCCCAATCATGCTAGGTGATTCTCTTACATTAGAGAGTCCCAAGAGTTGAGGTAAAATTCAATGTGTTAAGGAAATCAGTATGTGGCAGAGAATGATAATTGGCCCCGGTATCCATTAGTCCTTCTTTTGCAATAGAAACTCTGATTTTCAGCTGGGTACGTGATTTCCCAGAATAAAGACCCTATTTCCCAGCCTCCTTTGCAGCCAGCTGTGGTCATATGAAGTTCTAGATGTGAGCAAGAGTGATGTGTGCAACTTCAAGGTCATACTCCCTGAGCCCCTTCCCCTTCCTCTGACAAGGCTGCAGTGGTGACAGTGATGACCTGTCCTGAACTATGCAGATGAGGTCAACCCTACAGAGGGCAGAGCAATACGGTAGAAGGTGGCCCTGCCACCACGGAGCTGCCACACCTATCCTGGACAGCAATTCTGAACTGTTGCATGAGTGAGAAACCAATGTCTCTCTTGCTTGAGGCACTGTGGTTGTGGGTGTATGTCACAGCAGCTGAGTCTGTCCTCCAGCTGATATACAGTGAAACTAGTCTCTAAAGCCCAGAAATGCTTTGAAATGATTTCGGAATTACATATCTTCATTTATCTTCTGATTTCTTTCCCCAAAGGGATGCATGCTTGTCTTCAAACTGACATAAAATATATTGTAATCTACTTAAATGTTTAAAATAAACTTTATTTTTTAGAACAGTTTTACAGGAAAATTGCAAAGATAGTAGGGTTCTCATATATCTCATGCCTAATTTCCCCTATTACTAACATCCTACATTCATGCGACGCATTTGTTACAATGAATGAGCCAATATTAATACATTATCATTAACTAAAGTCTATACTTTATTTGTATTTCCTTAATTTTGATCTAAAGTCTTTTTTCTGTTCCCAGATCCCATCTAGGATACTACATCCCATTTAATCATTATGTCTCCTTAGGCTCCTCTTGGCTGTGACAGTTTCTCAAGTTTTTGTTGTTTTTCATCACTTGGACAGTTTAGAGAAGTTCTGGTCAGGTCTTTTGTAGAATGTCTCTCAGTTGGGATTTATCTGATGTGTTTTTCAGTATTTGACTAAGGTTATAGGTTTATGAATTATGGGAGGCCTCAGAGGTAAACTGTTATTTTTATCAAGATTATATCAATGATAATACTATCAACATGATTTATCCCTGTTGATGTTGACCTTGTCACCTGGCTGAAGTAGTGTTTGTCAGGTTTCCCCTGTACTCTTTCCTCTCTTTCCATACAGTACTCTTTGAAAGAATGTCACTGTGTGCAGCCCACACTTGATATGTGGGGAGTTATGCTTCACCTTCCTGAGGGCTGCGTGTCTGTATCGATCATTTAGAATTCTCCTGCACAGCGGGTTTGTCTTATATCTCCCATTTATTTTATTTCTTTATTCAGCCATTTATTTATCCCAGTTTGAATTCATGGCTATGTGTTTTATACTTTGGATTATAATCTAATACTTCTTTATTTTCCTCTCAAATTATTCCAGCTTTGGCCATCAGTAGCTCTTCAGTTGGCTACTCTGTCCCTTTGACATATCCCTATCATTTTTCTTAAAGCACTTCCTTAATTTTTGACATTACAAAATATTCTGGGCTTATCTTGTATATTTCCTGTCTCAGTCCTAGAATCAGAGCCATTTCTCTGAGAAATCCTGGTTCCTTTTATTGGAGAATGGTTTTAGAAACTAAGATCTGGGTGCTAGGTATGCTTGTTGTAAACTATTTTTGATTGCAAGGGCCTGCCGTTTTGGTACACTATGACAATGCATTAGCATTGTGCCTTAGGCCCCATTCTAGAGTTCTGATTCAATAGGTTTGAGGTAGGACCAGAGGATTAGCATTTCTAACAAGTGCTTCTAGTTCAAGAACCACATTTGGAAAACCAGCGCATTATGGGTTAAGTGTGTTTTTGAAATGAATCTTGGGATCCAATGCATTCTGAGTTGCAAGCTACTGATATGCACAAGGTTTCTGTTAGAATTTATTTGTAGGGGGTGTTAGGTGCTAAAACTGAGTTCACTTATCCTGGGTCATTTATCATAGGAAAGTATACAGCTAATGTAGAACATGACCAAAATCACTGAAGACAAGTCAAATTAGAGTTTCCGAACTCATTACTTACAAACTAGGAATCCAAAACTCTGCCTCAGGTTTTAAACTAGTAAAATGGACAACCTGAAGAACTTCTGCAGTGGAGAAATAAAAATGGAAGGAAAGATACTGTCTATGGGTTTATGTAGTAGGAAGGGAGTATTTTTTTCTCTTTTTTCTCAGGCATTGGGTCACTGTCAAATGAAAAATACTAATTTCTTTTCCTGGGTTAAGTCACTCTTTATTAAATCTAACCCTACCCCAGTTGCCTGGAAAGAAATTTCATAGGAGGAAGAAGAAGAATGATTTTTTTATTATTCATTAATTTTTATATATTTATTTATTTTCAGTATTTATATTCTTATTTATAAAAGTGGCCACCTGTACATATCTACTATCGTAGATTCGTAATGCTTTTAAAGAAGCTCTGATAAAATTGCAAGAAAGCTTGAAATGTTCTAAAGGGGAGAACCTAGGAATGGGAGTAGGAATGAAATTAACATTTATTGATGGCTGTTATTATTGAGTGTAGGCTAAACTTTTATAAGAAATGGACCCCAAAATGCAATGGTTCTAACAAAATCAAAGTTTTTTCTCACTGACACAACAGTCTAGAGTGGGTATTCCAGGATGCTGGGGGTGGCTTGGGGCAGGGGAGGGTGGTGGCTCTGCTCCATGCAGTTATTAAGGGACCCAGGCTGCCATGTTCAGCATGTGGCTTCGAAGCCTATTTGATATTGTTCCAGCCCATGAACCAATTGCCGTTGCTCGGGAGTGACTGACGCAGCCTAGACTATGTCATCTCTGGAGGTGGGAGATGCTCCTCAGAGGTGCTGGGTAGGCATAAACAATCTTTTCTAGAGGATTCTTATTCCTAACCAAACTTCCCTTCACAAAATAAGTTTGTAAAATTAGACATTTGTACCTTCATGTAAATTAACACATGGAGATAGTCTCCCAAGATTTTAAGTATGAAAATCTTAACTCTACTTGTGGGGCCAAGGGCTTTATTCATGAGAAGGAAGTTCAAGAACTGGACCTAGTGAATGGGAGTTGGTACTTTAGGTTGAGTTGAGCTAATGGGGGCTGCTGGGAGCTCCAGCAAGGTAACATGGTGTAGATAGGGCATTGCAGACAGATGGACCTGGGCTTGAATTCTGGCTTTAGTTGCTTACTAGCTTTGTGATGTAGGGCAAGGTGCTTAAATTCTCTGGGCCTCAGTTTTCTTGTGTGTGAAATGGTAAGAATATCAACTTCCTTGTGAAGTTTTGTGAGATCACATATATAAACTGCCCGATGAACGCAGATTCCTTTTCTGAAATCACATGTCAAATGTGCCGCCATTCTTTCTACATATAAGGCTACCTCTGATTAACAAGAATAGGTATTAATACAACTTTCCTGAAAGTCCCAACAGAGATCTATCATCTTACATTTGAACAATTTATAACAATGCTTTAAATGGCCCTCACACTGAAAGAGGTAATCTTTCCAGTGTTCTCATAGGATGTGTATAATTTGGGTAATGTAGTTGAATTGGGACTTCACCCCCCCCCCACTTTTTTGCCATATCCCTGTTTTGTCTTCATTTTTCCCCTTTAGCTAATGAAAGATCAAAATTAATTAAATCTTTTGATGTACCAGGACAGCTCTTAGAATAAGTGTTAAGGTAAGGACACTGAACATTTCCACATGATTGTAGCTATATAACCGGAACACAGATTTAATGCCATGTCTTTTAGCCTCTGGGAGATTAATTACTGCACCAAATGCTAACTAGGCTAACTGGGTTTCTTTCCCGAAGAGTGGGAATACGAGCCTGCTACTTTATGGGGGTTACCTGAAAGCAGATGCTCAGGCCTCTGACCAGGCAGGAGACCTTAGGGGATGCTCATACCTGGGCCAGTTTCCCCTTTTTGACTCTGGTTGGCCCATGGGTCTGGGCAAACCATAATTAGAAAAGGAGGCTGTGGTGATTGCCACATCTTAGTCTCCAGGATAAAAGGGGTGAGCATCAGAGCCAGGCCCTCGAGGTTGGGGAGCTTGCCGGGACAAGGTGATGTGCTTTCCTGCCATTTTTCTCACTTAGAGCCCAGAGTATTTTAGTTTGCTTTGAAGCAGAAGACATGGACTCATAAATAACTGGAAACATGTCTTTTAATCTCACATGATATGGATGCTATTTTAACTCACCCTAAAATGCTCTTGCAGGCCTCTGAAGCAGCAGTCTGGGTTCTTTGGCTCCCAGATCCTGGAGAGCCATGTCATATGCACATGTTGGCTTTCTCATTTGATAGATGATGAAACAAAGTGGACAAAAGTTGGATGATTTGTAAAGTCTTTATGATCTGTTTCTATCAATTGTTTCTACTACATCTGGCTCACACATGCTGTATTCTCATAGAACACATTTTATTTCTATTGACAGACATTGACTATCTTAAGAACCCTATGCAAAGTAAAGGCTGACAATTCATTTTTTGTTTTTATGGCATGCTGACTTCAAGTAAAGATGTGAAAAGAACTTGGAAGGACAGTGCACATCATATTACATTACCAATGCCATCCCAATGACAAGACCTTGATAATCAGGAACATTTGTAGTCTCCATTTCAAGGACCCACTCATGTCAGTATATCCAACACTGTCAAAGTTCAGGACAGCAAAAGAAGGTGGATGTCTCACAGAGTTTGTTGGGATGGACTTTACTAACCAGACATGCGAGTGGACTTCAAAAAGTTTATGGAAAAATGGAATTAAAAGATAAAAATGAAAAACATCAACTTTTTTTCTTAACATATGCTCCATCAAGGTCAAGACACTTTTGTAAGTAATTATACCTACCATTTATTCCATCCCTAAGGAACTGAGGATCCTGAGAATTTAACCATGTCAACGCAGTCCGAATGATTTAGACTTCTGCAAATGACCATTGGCAGGAAGGTAGCCTCTCTGAGCATGTTCGAGTCCTGAAACCAGAGGCAGAGGAAGCCAAATGAAACTTAGTAATGTGGTCATATGGTTGTAGTTTTGAAAAATTTGCCAAAATTTTTTGATATTGTCTCTTCCACTCTCACTTCCTCTCCATTGTGCCTCTCCTTGAATCAAGTTGTGTTGAAATGGCTACAAAGATTTTAGGTTCCAGCAAGGAGAAGTTTAGTTGGGGATACATTTATTTTGGGTTTAGAGGGATCTATTTCTGTGGTTTGTGGTCACTACTGTGTATAGTTATTTGTAGCCATTCTTGTGAAGGAATGACTTCTAGGAATATTTCTGCTACCTTCTGGGCTGACACACCCTATCTTGCAAAATGAATGTATAGGGCCAGAAGTCAGATCATGATAGGAATGTGCCCTATAGTGCCTGACACAAATAGTAGGTGGGTGGTGGAGGAACACAAGTAGAAATGTTTTCCAAAAAATTCAGATGTGAATTTTTTTATTTTTATTTTTTTTTGAGGCTGGCCAGTAAGGGGAACTGAACCCTTGACCTTGGTGTTATCAGCACGGTACTCTAACCAAGAGAGCTAACTGGCCAGCGCCCCCAGATGTGAAAATTTTTAAATAGAGGGTTTGGATTTCATTAAAGCCTAGTCAAAGTGGAACTTCTCCTCTGTCAGAAATATTCTTGATAATGCAGAGTACAATTATAAATGGACCATACTTTTTCTTTTTTGATGGGAATCAAGTGAAGTCAAATTTGTCAGAGTTCCTGTGTGGTGGAACAAAACCTGCAGCAGTACTATCAACAGTGCACACGTCTGTAGGTGAGGATGCATGTTTTATGCATCCTAAATTTTGCATTGCATCTTTACAATATTGGTGTATATTGTTCCGCTAAGGTCTTGCGGTTCCAGGTGAAAAGACACACACAATTGCCACTGATTCAGCAAAGAGTCAGAAAAGTCAAGATACATAATGACATGTATTTGTCAAGTCAACATATGTTGTATATGAGTAATTTTATTTACACAATTATTATACTTCAATACAATCGAGGAAATTTAAAAATACATTTAATTACTTTTGTATATGCCTTAAGGTTAGTATTATATAATTTTCAGGGACACACACAAAAATATAGAAAAAATAGAGGTGTGTCAGGAAGTTAATTGTAAATATATGTGTATTTTTCTAGCTTTTGTGATGTTTATGGTATTGTCAGCTTTTAAAACATTTAAATTTATTGTGATGAATTTTTTCACTCCAAATAAAAATCCTTGGCCATATTTAATTTTGTATCTGTAACTTTGTTTTTTCTTTCTTAAAGAAGGCTCCTCAAATTGTATAACCTTCAGGCCCTGCAGACTCAGTATTTGTCATTGTTTGCCATGTAGGAAGATAGATAATGGTCACAGTTACATGCAGTTTACAGTATTCTATATCTTAAATTTTAGGTTGACTTTTTAAAAAAAATGCATTTGACATTCTAAAGAATTGCAGTGGAGGAGCAATAGAAAAGTTATCCCTGCACTGTTGTATTTCTACCATCTTGAAAAAAAATCACCTTCAGAGTTCAGTTGTTAAGTGTCTATATTCAACTTCTCCCAAAGCTGCCATCGGGGAGAGTTCTCTTTCCTCACACTCCTGAAGCCAGGCATTAATCCTGCTCCCTTATGCCATGTCTAGACAATGACTGGCCACCTTCTTATAAAAGCTCCCCCTCTTTCAGTGTTCATACTGTCTGGCATGTCCTCACCATGCATGTGTCACTCAGCTCTCTAGTTGCTTCCTCTTAACCATCTGACTCCTTGTCCAACCCACTTTAAACCTGGAATGTTTCATCATCTGTATAACACACCCAATAATCTAGCTTTATTAGTTTTCTGAGGCTGCTGTGATAAATTACCACAAACATTGTGGCAACATTAAAACAACAGAAATGTATTGTTTTCACGGTTATGGAGTCCAGAAGTCTGAAGTCAGCATCACTGTGCTGAAATCAAGGCATCAGGAGGCTCTAGGGGAGAATCTGTTCCCTTCCTCTCCTAGCTGCTGGTGGCTGCCAGCATCTCTTGGCTTGTGGCCGCATCACTCTAATCTCTGCCTCTGTGGTCACATGGCCTTCTCCTCTTCTGGTCTTCTGGTTATATAAAATCTTCTTCTGCTTCCTTCTTATATGTGATAGCATTCAGGGCCCACCGGTATAACCCAGGATAATCGCCCCATCTCAAGATCCTTAATCATATATGCAAAGATTTTTTTTTTTTTGGCCATTAGGGTAACATTCACAGGTTTCAAGGATTAGGATGTGGATATCTTTTGGGGGCCTGTTTTTCAACCTACCACACTAGCATTGCAACTGCTGGATGCCATCATCTTTTCCCTCTGTCTCTGCTCCAGTTTAGCCTCTCACTTTCTGAACAACGAGACTCTGAGGACTCTCAAAACCCAGAACTGCTCCACATTAGAAAGACGACCACAGTCTCCTCCCTTCTGTCACATTCCCTCTTCCCCCACACCTGAACCATGACCTCATGGATATTTATCTCAGAAAGTGATTATCATTTTGTTCTTACATAGACCTCATTTATAGTTTGGGGAAATAGCTCTAGACTTTTAGAGACCTGTGACTATTTACTTTATATTGTAAGCTATCAGTAAAAACTGTTCTTCATTTCTAACTTAACAAAGAATCAAAATCAAGCCCAGGAACCATTTCCCCATGACTTTGTAGTTGTCTGGGTACTGCAGGGAACTGATGGGAGGAATGTCCCCAGAAAAAAAGTGCCTTCCGTTTGGCCCTGATGGCAGAACAAAGTATGAGGATCTCTGGAAACATTATGCCACTGGGTGGGAGAAAGCAAGAAGCTTTCCCTGCCCCTGGTAGACTTGGCAAACCAAATGGCTGCTGTCATTTTAAAAACTTCTCCTTGGTACCCCTCTATGTCCTGCAACACACCTCAGCAGTGTTAGTTTCTCCTCTGGCTGCCACGCAGCGTGGGGAGGGGCCTGGAGGCAGTGAGTCCATGGGAAGGGAGGCAGGTAGGAGGCAAAAGCCTGCGGAGAGAAGAGAATCCATTGTCTCTGGGCTTGGCCACCCACTCAGGAGCACGTAGCTGCTCTGTCCGGATGGACAAGGGCTTTCAGAGTTCATAATAAATGGATTGTGAATCTTTATTCCTTTCCTGTAATAACATGGATTGCCTTATAGGTCTTAAAATAGATAATTCAGTTCAGTCTGGCATCTCAATCTAGGTACTGTGTGATGCTATAGAGAAGAAAGTCACTTTTCCTCTCCCAAACTCCAACCTTTTCATGAAAGAAAAATCACATTAATTCCCAGCCCCTCCCATGAGACAGAAATGCTCCTAGACAGGAGTGTTGATCACTTTCTGAAAGGCAATGGTCAGAGTGAAAATATTTCATGGTCTTATCATGTTATACCCATTCTGTATGGCAGCAAAGTCAAAAAGGCTTTAGTCTTTGTGCCCTATTAGCACACAGGGCAGGTTCAGTCTGGGGGCAGGATGAACAAGAAGAAACGCACTTATGTACTTGGGACTTATCTTTTTTGGGGGCCGTGTGAGAAATCCTGCCCTTGGTTGTTTTTATAATGGTGCTGTCTTTGACTCAGCCTTACTTTGTGCCAATAAGAATAGCCTGGAAATATAATTAACATCCTTGTGTTTAAGACATTTCATTTCAAAATGATGGGGTATACCAACAGTCATGGCACCGAAATCATTAAAATCATGCAAATGCTTAAAGTGTGTAGGCCTGGGAGATTATAGTTTCATTAGAGAAAAGGCTATAAAGTTAGACCTAGGTAATTACCTTTCCCATTAATGCTAGAAAATTCTGTGCTCCACTGAGAAGTGATCGTGGTGCATCGTGCCTTCTGTGCTTTTATATTCAAACTGCAGGAGCCTTTATTTCATCAGCACAAACTGCAAGGTAACAGCGGCAGCTTTCCAGGTGTACTTTGCAAATTGGGGTTTAAATGTGGAACACATCAAATTAAAATTCAATATTAATTATTTTGTCTTGCTAGGAGTCTGAGTGGTTTAAAGCAGCAAGGGTAATTGTCTAATTCATTGTGTGTGTCTACAGCGAACTTAATCATTATGTCAGCTTCCTAATAAAAGGTTATTATAGAAACAAAGATCCCAATTTTACATATGGTAGGCAAGGGAGGATTCGAGGAGCCGGTCTCTAAGGCAGACTTGAGGATCTTGACAAATGATGCCCATGCTGTGATCAGATACTTAACAAGAAATCTCGTTATTAACTAGGCCTGTACAGATAATTAGCACTTGAGCTTCAAATTTTAAATCTGGCTTGAGATGTATAATTTATCAAAAGCTTTAGCTTGCTGTCAAAGTCCGATAATAAGGTAGTGTTATTGATGAATTGAGATTAAAAGCAGATTGAAGAGAAAATTAGGCCACTGGTTAGCCTGAAAGGTCTGATTTCAATATTTACAGTACTAATTTGGTATTATTTTGGTAAATGGATGTGGTCCCCAAGTGCTGCATGGTATACAAGAGTAAACTATGCTTCATTATTCTCACAGAAAAAGTATTGTTTACTGGGTACTGGATTTTGCAGCACTAGCAGTCTGGTTAATAGGCTCCTTTATAAGATGAGTGTACCTGTTTTTTATTGCATGCATTTATTATAACCCATTCAGCACCTAGGGCTTTTAGTGAAAATTAGAAAATGTAGCTTCTTTACATTAAAAATGATATTACATTAGACTAATTGCTACAGAGCTTGTCTTCTTGATTTAACTCACTTTCGTTTATCTCTTGGCATTGTCTTCCAAACATTCTTGCCACTGGAATTTAGATAACTACAATTTTATATATTCAAGCTACATAAAATGAGCAATCTTTTTTTAATGATCTCTGGTAGCATTTCATTGCGAGCGATCTTGGGGGCAGGGGAAGGATGAGATGTACAATAAACCATCTATCTCTAGTGTCTCTCAGCTTTGAAGCACATTCTGAGTACACTTATGTGACCCTTAGCAAGTTAAATCTTTTTGATGCATGTAATAAAATGTTGTTTGGGGCAATAGCTGATTTCAAAAATTATATTAGGCATAACATAAGGCTATGGCAAATTGTCTCCCTATTTTTCCTTGCTCGAGCTCACAAATGGGATTGGGAAAGCGTTGGAGTGTTTTATTGTATATCATGTCAGGTATAAATAGACAGGACAGTGCACCATAATATATCTGTATGTAGCTCATAGCAATATATGCCTGTGAAATAATAAAGTCCAGGACTGTTGGTTTCCAGAAATTGCTTGAAAATCCCTTGTCACATGTTATTGGCAGCAGCCTCTCTTCTCCAGTTTCCAGCTGTCCAGTGGGGTGTGCCAAGTCACAGCAGGACCTGAGGACTGTTTGCATTGAACAGTGGCACCGAGGTTTATGATATATTCCTTGTATACTGTGCACTTGCAGACAAGTAGGCTTTCCGAGACTCAGCAGGAGTGCTCCAGTGTTTATGCTGAGGTGGTTACCTAGTAGGCAAATTGCTATTATTCACAAATGTGTGGCAGAGGAAAATGTATTGCATCACGTTTTCTATCAATAGTGTCTTAAGGCTGACCAATAACAGGCCTCTGTTCAAGCTGGCCCTTCTTTCTTACTTTGATCTTAGACATAATTAAATTGAGTGGGATTTAGTGGAGATGTTTTCTTGGGAGAAGGAAGAGGCTTTTTTGTCCCATCGCAGCTACTTCTCCCCAACCTACTCCCCACCTAGACTCAGCAAAGCTCTCCCTTCCCACCCTGCACAGCTTCTGAAATAACATTAGTTTAGCATTCTGCTTTTAGATGAAAAAGACTTGGTGTTTCAGCTGTTCCGATATATGTTGACTACTGACTAATGGATATTTATTCCACTTTATTGCTTTCTATAGGCAAAACTCAAACAAAAGGAATTGGATTTTGCTAATAGCCATGAGCAGCACTGGCGTCTTTTGACAATGGTAAGAATAATATTAACCCCATGCATGGAGAGTGGGCTTACAGTGCTCTGAAAAGCACTTTTGCATATATCATCTCCCTTGATTCTCACATATGACAGAGGCAGGAGAGGGGCTGTAATGCTCATGCAATAGATGAGAAGAAACAAAACGAGGAAAGAGGCTATAGAAATAGCTTACCACGGCAGGCCTGAGATCATTTTGGTTTTGGAACTTTCTGACTTTCGCCCTTTGTTCTTTCCTCTGAACAAAGCAGTTTTACACTTTATAACAACATTTCCTTTTATCATTACAGTTTGCAGAAATACTGCCTGTACCGGGTGCTTGTCCTGCATCTCTCAGAGTTGGACGAAATGGTCGTCCAGAGCTCAGAGAGTGTAGTGGAAACGTGTTATTACAAGTCTGTTTTTTGTGGGATCATTATCTAGCTCCAAGTGTGCACTCCAGAAGTGCACTTTCATACGTGGCCCGGGAAGGTGACACAGAATGTAGCCTCGTGCACTCTGTCTTTAAAAACCATCAGTCAGTTATTAACTCCAGCTGTTAAGTCAGTGCATATATTTCAAGAAAATCACCTTTTTAAAAAACCCATTCAGGAAAGGTGGTGACAGAGGCAACAGTGCTGGGATTAGAACACAGGGGTTTCCCTTCTCTGATGTCTACATCAGTAGGCCCTGTATGTAGCTTTCTGACCTTTTAAAAATTCCAACCTCCCACACCCGCCCCAGTCACACACTCAGAACTCTATGCCAAGAATGCGTTGCTTCAGTACTGGTTCTACTAGGCCACATTCACTTGGGAACTTTAGGGTAAAGGAGACAAATGTGTTTCCTAAAGGGAGAGCTGATGCCTCATGGGACCACTGTCCACACTCCTTTCCCAAACACCTCTCCTCTCAGGCTTCAGCCTCAGGGATTAAGTCTGAGATTTGCAGTTAGCAGCAGTTGCATGGAGCAGAGGAAAAATATTCTCTTCCATTTCAAATAAGATTAGGAACTCATCAAAAATAAATTACACATGCATGTGGGATAGGTTGGTACACATGGCAAAGAAATAAATGATCGTGAAAATGATCACAGTATGTGAACGGGAAGTTGTATTTTACACTGAGGTCACAGGTATCAGATTTTTATGTTCTACGCTCAGCTCTGTCCTATGCTTGGAACTTCAGCTGAAGGCAAGGAGAGGATTGCATCCCGAAGAGGAGGCTCTGTGTGTGTGTGTGCGTGCGTGCGTGTGTATTTTGGGGAGAAAGGAGGGGAAGAGGAAGACAGGAGAAATAACAATTTAGTTTGAAAAGAA
>NW_007727812.1:138315-140205 GCF_000696425.1 Galeopterus variegatus | reverse complement strand
TTTTGGGGAGAAAGGAGGGGAAGAGGAAGACAGGAGAAATAACAATTTAGTTTGAAAAGAAATATAACGGAGAAGAAAACAAGTATGAAAGTATCAACAAAACCAACATAAAGGTGATCAAGAGCAGTCTGTAAATTTTTTTCTAAGTATTTTTTTTCCATTAGCAATATTTTTGATTCATTAGATGTATTATGTTAATATGCCAGTTAAGAGATATGGACATTTCACATCTAGGCATAAAGATATTTTTTTTCTTTGATATGTGACGGGCTTTGCTTTTTCAGAACAGTATAGACAGGGTAGAAGTTTTTAATGTTTTAAAGCAAATATTTGAAATAAATAGCATTCATATTCATGGTGCCGTTATTCTTTTAAAAAATTTATTTTAAAGGTAGCTGTGGAAAATGAAGAGGGAAAACACTGAACAACATTTATAAAATAACATTCTCAGACAACCCTCCTACCCCTGAATGAATGATTTACTCATTTCTTTGGCATTGTATATCATCTTTTTCATTATAGTTATAGTAGAAACTCTAGATGTTTTACCTTTTAAGCTCTGAAACAAATTTCAGTATTACACATTGAAGAATATGCCTAGGTATTTGAGGTAATCATTTCTTTATTATAAATTATTTTTTCCTTTATGATTTGAAATCAAATTTTTATTTTAAACATTCAGAGATTCTAAACTGGTAACTTTTAATTTAAATTAAGCAAAATACCTTTTAAAGGCTCTGCAAAAACCTAGTTATTTATTTAACTATGTCATAGAAATATTAAAAAGCAATACAATATTGTTTTTAAAGTTGGACATAGGAAGTATATATTTTACTACCTAACTAACTCTCAGAGAGATTGGGACTTTGTGGACACCGCCATATTTTGATTGATATGTACTGATACAACGGCAATGCTGCATTTATCCCTATTGTGTATCATCTACCAAAAATGAGTGACCCTAAAATTACAGGAGGTCACATACTGTTTTTCTTGTCATTTGTTGCTGCCTTCTTATCTAGTGATGTCTTCATACAAACACAAAGTGCAGTAAATGTAGATACATTTGCTTTCACAAACTGACAAATCAGTATGCAAAAATTGTCAATGGTGTCGCTTTCTGCTCTACTGGAACCCAAAGGAGCCAGGGAGAAGCCGATCCGGTTTCTGTTTGCTAGGATGTTAGGCTGTGAAGTCACCATCTGAGTCTCACCAATAGGGGTCTCCAGTGTACCACAGAACTATTCACACCACTCCGTTATGATTATTTACAGTATGCTGTACATGAAGACAGAAGCAAAGGGGCAGAACAGATTTATATGGGCTGCGGATGATACTGGATTTATTCATGGAGTGAAAGGGTGATGTCACAAATTAAAAGTGAGGAGGATAAGTGCAGGCATGTCTAGGTTTGGTGTGAGAACACCTTTAACCTAATGGTGCAGCCACAATCCAACCGTGCCCCAAATAGAAGAAAAGAATATCCAGGCAGCTACAGTAGTGGTGTTTCCAGATATTTAAATATGTGTCTTTGTTTGGATGAAACACCTAAAAGAGTGAGTGAATTTTCTGTTTTCAGTTGAATATTTTGGGAACAGGTTGAAACTGTCAAAATATCAATCCCAAAACTGGTTCATAGTAGTTTTTATGAAGTTATTTATTTTTTTTAGTGGAAATGAAAGTGTTGAAACTTTCTTTCCCCCTGACTACTACAGATAATGAGGGTAAGAAACTCCAAAAAGAGTAATTGCAATTTATCATAATTGAATATAAACCTTAGGGCACGTTTAGAAATAGTGCAGATTCATGATATATAAAGCATGTCGTAATATGCATTTTGGAATTCCTTTATGACATCTATTCCAGGAAAGTTAGTTTTTAAAACAGTTG
>NW_007727812.1:122867-137763 GCF_000696425.1 Galeopterus variegatus | reverse complement strand
TATGCATTTTGGAATTCCTTTATGACATCTATTCCAGGAAAGTTAGTTTTTAAAACAGTTGACTAACAAATTAACACATTTGTGGAGTTTGGGGGTAGATCTCTTTGTGTAGAAAAGGCAATGGATATTCAACATTCCTTTCTCACCATTCATTTATTTATTCAACAAACATTTATTTAGGTCATGCCTTGTGAGGTCACTCAGTGCCTAAAGGAAAATAGCTCTCTTCAGGGAGTGCAGTCTAGTAAATGATAAATAAAAAAGAAATCCTAATAGAAAACAGACTGAAGTAGGAGCTAGCACTGAGGGAAAAGTAAAGTACTTGAAGGGAAAAGGAAGAGGATTAAACACTTAATTCTGAAGGAGGGAGTTGAGTGTGGTCAGAAAATGAGCTGGCCTATGAGCACTCCATGTGGGGAGACTTGGAGGCTGTTCCTGGAATTGCGGGTCATGTTGGCTTGTCCTTCCTGAAAAGGAGGATAGGTGAAGCTATAGAGGATCAAGACTGCCTTGGTGAAGGTGAATTGAATTTAGAGTTCAAGGTTGTGAGGGGGGTGGAAAGAAACGCAGGTAAATACAGAATATTAATTTTCAGAAACCAGAGCCAGGAAGCTTAGGAGGATTGTCAGATGACCCATTGGAACAAAGCAGTAGCTGTGTAAAGGTTTATTCAACAAAACCCCAAGTTACCAGTGCCATTGTGGTTGTTTTTATTTTTTCCCATCTAGGTGTGACTAATTTACTCCTTCCAGGTTTAGAAACAGGACACTGATTCTGTGTCATACTAACTAGCTGGATGACTTGGAATTAGTCTCCTCAGTCTTCCCCAGATTAATTTCTTATCTATAAAATAAGAGATTGTATTAGCTTATAGCTGAGGTCTCTGTCAGCTGTCAGGGATCTTATGGATCAAAGTAAGGCTGAAAACAAATTTAGGCATTTCCCACCAGACAAAGGAGTTCAGAAGAATTGCATATTTTAAAGGAAGTGCCATTAATGACACAAGAAACTCCATCTCATTGCTTATGTGAGAAAGGGAAAACCATTTGAGGAACAAACTTAACTAAATGAAGACCAAAAGGGCTGAAGTTCAGAAAAATAATACTTGCAAAATATGAATATGTGACTAAGACATTAGAGATGAACATTAGGGAAGATTCTGAACTCCCAAGGATTGAGTGAGTAAATGCACAAAACTCTGATTGCATGCACAACTTCCTGTCAGTGAGGCCTTTGATTCAGTCAAAATTAAGTTGGCTAATACAAGGAAATAAATGAGGGTGGAATCACAGAAGGCTTCTTGGAAGGGATCATACTTGAGCCCCACCACTAATAATAAATTGTGACTTGATAGGTGGAAAGCAAAGGGAAAGGTACTTTGAGTTAACGGACCAGCATGATCAAGAGATCACGAGAACCATGAAGACTCCTTAGTACTAGTAGGTTGTATTCGGAAGCAGAGGAGACCTATGTTGGTGGATAGTTAACAAAGGAGAAGAATTTTCTAACTCAATATTGATTAGGCAGACAGTCTTCCTCAGGTGCCAGCTATTGATCTGTAATATCTCCGGAATTCTTGGGACTTAGATCATTGAAGACACCAGCATAGTGAGAGGAAATGACAAGTGGAATTTGAAATCTAATAAACTTTCAAGTTGTAAAAATGTCTATTAAGAATTGGGACAACCCTTAATAGGAATAAAATGTGCGTAATGTACATGGGAAAGGAAACCTCAAATGAAACTTAGAAAATTATTCACTATGTGCATTAGACAGTAGATGATCTGGAGTTATAAAGTTGAACACAAATCAACAATATAGCTAGAACACTGTTCTGAGGCCATGTTTTGGGGCTTCAGAACCCAAGGGTTAGAGAGCTTTGAAAGTAGATTCTTTTTCTACACCAATTCCTAAACTGTTTAATTTCAGATACAATATGGACACCCTACTTGCTAATTTCTACTCTTTGGTAAACATTGTTATGGAGAAATATGGACATAAAGCTCAGTTATAAGTTTGCAATTCAATTTGTTTAAGCCAACATTGATTGTAAGTAGCACAGATGCTTTTAAAAATTTAGCATAGTGTTTAGTTTGGGTTGGGAGTGGGGAATAGTGTAAAAAAGAAAGAAAAAGTACTATATGTTTAATTTATCTATCATTTTATGCATAGAAATTAATACATAAATGAAAGCATCAGAAATGGTTAAAGGCATAGAAGATAAGTCCTCTGAAAGAATATTATACTCATCGTTAGTTATATAACTCAGAGAAGGGAGAACTGAAGTGTATCTCAATAGCACTCTACAGGAAGGTTTTTGAGAAAACTAGTAATCAATATTTTTTAGGTCCTCATTTGATTAGGTTTAATTGGAAAGATTCTCAAATTATGGAATTCTAGGCATTGAAATTAGTTGAAAAGAATAGTACTTTTGCTAATAGAAATTACTAGTAGGTATAGGAATTGGCCTGGAGTAACCCCTAAACTTCAAACTATCTCATTTTGAATATTTGGCTGTTCTACTCGGTAGATACCTTACTTCTCTTGGCCTCCATATTTTTATCAGTAAGATGGGGATAAAAAATACTTTTCATTCCAAAGGATTTTGTCAGGATTCAATATAGTAATACTGTGAAAGGACCTAGACCTATTCTGGAACACAGTAAATGCTCAATAACGGTTAGCTCTTATTACTATGACTTGAGCATAATTGGTGCTCATTGAATATCTATTGATGGATCACCAAGCTAGTCCTGCCAGCTTTTTCTGTGTAAAAAAGTAAGGCAAATTTTTTTTTTTGGGGGGGGGGCATGGTTTAGTTAGAGCCTTGCCTGAATTATGTACTGCCCTGGTATATAGTCTTTCTTAAACAAGCGTGTAGTAGATGTGCACAAAATACTTCTGATTGTTAAAAAGGCAAAATTAAATAAAATGTGATTTGACAACTCAGGGTGAAAATAGGTTCTGATAATTCACTGAAGGCACTGAGTACATTCTGAGGAGATGCTTAACATTTCTGATTGCCAAACAAGCAGAAAGATGACTGTCCCAAAGCTTAGGATGTTTTGAAACTGGAGCCCAGCCCCACAGTCTGTGACAATGCACAGTGGTTGATGAGTTAGTTCTAGAGGCTTCTGAATTTTAATGATGCTGGAGATGATATTGTGTGTCCTTCAGCTTGTTAGAGTGACACCAGCACTCCATAAATCATAATACCTGTGTATTGTAAAATCAATAGCAAAGTGCTATCTCAGCGCTAACCCTTAATAAGTTTTTCACAGCTCTAACAGCTTAAACTTTGCCGTAATGCCTTTGGACCTGTAGGTTAGGATCAGAGCATGCTTAATTTGTTTTGTAATAGAGACTTTTCACTAATGAAGGACCGATTAGTTAATCTTTGGTTGCCACTCTGGTGATCAGTTGGCAGAACAGCCGCTGCAATTAAACTCGTGTATCTCTGTCCTAAAGCAAAAAAGCAGGCTTAAACAGTCAATAAATGTTAATCCAGTCACAACTTGTCTCTGCCTTTGAAGGCTGCCCGTGAGGGTTTCCCCCCACATCACATTTTTTTTTTTCATCTTGTTTTAAATGTGGTGGTCCCCGTGGAGGCGGGCTGTGGCGTACATGACCTCCCACAGTTCTGTAATAAGATCTGGCATGCTAACAACATTGTCTACAGATCTGTCATCTAGAGGTCTGTCTGTCCCTCCCCCTCCCTCATCTCCTTGTCTCTTTATCCAAGGTTGAAGAATAAATGAGCAATTGAAATAGATGAGACCTTTAGATGAAATCGGGTAAATATGTATGCAAAAAGGAGGGCGTGCTTCTGTGTTGGTAGGACATATGTTGTCGTCTCTCTTTCCCACTTTCACTACATACATACGTGGTCGGATGGCATAGGAAAGCCTTTTTCTTACTTACTTTTATTGCAGTGAATGTGGGTTGTGATCATCACTAGTGAGTGCTGGGAAGTGAGAGCTTGGGGCAGAGCTAGCAAAGGAAGTGCAACTTTAGAATAATTCCCTGGTGGGGGCAGGTGGAGAAAAAAAAGGAAGAAGAACCAGGAATTAAAAAAAACAAACAAACCAAAAAATTCTCAAAACTATCTAAACATCCCCTTGTTATCTGTGTCCTCACACAAAATTCCAGATATTTTTCCTTTTTTTTTTTTTTTTTTTCTTTTTAACTCTTTCACATTCACATAAGAGAGGGAAGTAAAAACTGACCTCCAGGCAGGAAAGTAGTTAATACAGATCGTGGCCCACAGACTGGTGGCTGAATGGAAGAGATGGTCTGAACATTCCAGTGTCTTCTGTTGGATCCAGGGCCACATTGGGAGTCTGGTGACATTTGTTTATTTCTGTCCTGTATGTAGGAGCTTGCATGGGGTCCATTTTACCTCAGATGATTTAGCCTGTGCTCTTGATTGAAGGATGTAACGTTGTGGGGAAAGGACAGTGACTAGGTGACAACAGGGAGTTAGTTGTTCAGCAGTCACTGGTATGAAGTGCAGTCCTGAAAAAAGATACAATGGACAAAACGCTGATTAAAATAGGGAGGCTTAGAATTTAATTTGCCGTTAATCTGGATTTTGTAGAACTGTTGTTTGTTTGGCACGTAATTTAGTGTACTAGTATTTTATGATAAAATTTTATTAATTAAAATAAGGTAACATGATTACTCAACGGAATATGCATTAACTTCATACAATTATGCTTTTTAAGTGTTCTGAAACTGAAGAGCTCTTTTACATGGGTTTGTCTTCTGGAATGCAAATTCTTGGATAAGATCAGATAGCTATGGAGCAGGCAGGAATTAATCATGTCCCTGTGAACTCATTTATGTTAGAAGAACCCCCAGTAATTTCTCTGTGACTCACTAGTTTTTCAGGGAAGAGAGTTTCAAAACAATGCTACAAAATATATGTGAATATATTAACCTTCCTTAATAAAGGCAGACCTTTTCAATTATTCAATTACTCATTTGACAAATATTTATTGAGTGCCTCCTATGTGCTCCTCACCAAGCCAGGTGTGGAAAAAACAATGAAAAACATGACAAGTGTGGTCTCTGCCCTTGGTCCTGTGCTCACTGTTGGGAAGCTTAATATATGCAAAGAAATACATTTAAAGTAAAAAAAAATCTAACACAAATATATTGATTATGAGCACTGAAGGCAAAAAATAATTAGCATTAGTCAAGTAATTTATGACTCTAATGGGCACTGAGCCACGTGCTGCAGACCTTAAGTCATGGCATCTTTCTGAGCTCTCGTTCTGTAAAAAGTACTGTCAGTGTGGGCAATTGTCAAGAAAATTAAAGATATTCAGTTTTCAAAATTTATAATTTTATTTTTCTCTCTCAAGAATGTGAGATGGAATATGTATAATCTCAGAAAAACTGTGATCAATAAAAGAGATATAATATGTATATTTTGACATTCCTCATTTTATATTACAGATGTTTTGCTGAACTGTTTGCTGTAAGTGATATTATTTGAAATGCATGATTTAAAGGAACCTTGCTGTGATTCCTTTTCCTAAGCAGAAGAGAACTTTTTCAACATGGATAAATTACCATAAATGTTCTGTCCTCTAAGTCTGAATTTTGGTAAATTGGGGTTTCCTGAGCGGGTCTAAATGGACAGATGTGTGCACATGTATGTACAAGCCCCTTAGTGAATCTGAGTAACCAGAGAGGCAGAAATGGCAGGTTGACCCCACCAGGGAATTTTTAAGCAGAACTGACTGCACAGCCAGTGGTCAGAGAGGGCCACTTTCTCCTGGACTTCGCACATTCCCTTCGCTACCAAACAGCCACAAGCCAATGACAGTCATTCTGAGTTAACAGCTGGGAGTAAGCAGGAATGGAGAGTAGGAAATCAATATTATTATCAGTGTTGTTTAACATTTCTTTGTTAAGCTTTGCAGCCTAACAAATATTTTACAACTCTTTTGTTCCCTAGTCTGGTTAACCAAGAAACAAATCCAGAAGGAAAGGAGCTCTGTTCTCAAGCTTCTGGGAGGGAACTTAGTGTTCTCTTTAATCAATTAAAGGCCATTAAAAGCATGTGGTTTTCCCTTAAGGCTCTAACTTAAATAGACAAAATCAAGAACATTCTTAACAGAGGTGCCCCTTACTTTTTTCATTTACATGTAGATGGCACAAATATTATTCCTGTGGCAAGGGCTGTAGTTGGATAGAAGAATGGCGTATGCTGGCATGGAAAAGGAGGTTGGTAGCAGCCTCTTGGCCTTTCCCACACCGGGACAGTGCTCAATGGGGCCAAGAGCCAGTCATGTGGCAGATTAGGGGCTCTCCAGTTCTCTCCCAGTTATATTCCCCAGTACATATAATATGAACGGACAAAAGGAGATCACATGGGACATTGGTCTCTAAAGGAGCAAATACACCTTGTTCTATAGGTAGGTACGGCTTAGTGGTAGGTTGCAAAGAAGCTTAAAATGGCTTTTTCTTAAGGCAGAGGCCTTGAAGTTAGATAGTGCAGGTGCACTGTACCACAGTATGCTGAGACCCAGTCTCAGCTTCTCTGTAAAAGGGCTCATATGGCTTTTTGGATTAACCTCTTCTGAAGAGGATTCAGAAACTTGCATTTGATTCTCACTTGAGTGAATCTGACCTGACAGTTCCCTTGCAAAGTGTCCTTTGCATTTCTCAGGAAGAGCCTCTTTGATTCTTCATCCCATTTGGGTGGCCGTGAGTGTGGGACATCCTGGGAATCCAATGCTTGGGAAATTAAACTCCACTCCCACCAATTTCTTTAAGATTAGAAAGTTCTGCAGACAACAAGTGAGGATGATCAGGCAATAGTGCCTCAGTAAAATGACTTAAGGAGGGGAAAGAAAGTGAACTGTATAGTAAATGATGGCAAAAAGCGCGCGTTCTTTGGAGTCTGACACAGTGCCTTTGAATATCTGCTTTGTCAGTTAACCTTGTGACTCTGGATAAACTTATTTAACCTCGTGGAGCCTTATTTTCATGGGATTGCTGTGAATTTTTATTGAAAAGGCGCATATAAAGCACCTAAAACAGTGGCGAGTGCAAGAGTAGCTGCTCAAGACCTACTGATTTTCCTATCCTTTTACCTTCTTTTTGGCTTTTGGCTAAATTCAAATACTCCTCCTGTTTTCATATTTTAAGATAAAATATCTACAAATAAGATAAAATTATAATTAGCAAGGATAAAATAAACAAAATGAAAGCTAAAGAGATTATGTTTAATTTTATTTGTACATAAGGGTATATAGTAGTAAATATATGGAGTTTGTACATTCCTCATTTCCTCTTGCCAAGATGTAGAAAATAAAAGTGTCATTTGTAAGCACTGATGGATAATGTAGAACACAGGTATCATTGCAAAGCTTCTCTCTCAGTGAGCCCTGCTAGTATTTAGGATTTTATTCCACGATGTGATGGTGGTTAACATGCGCTAATTATGAAAAATCATTAATGCCCTTGTGATTCAATGTGTTGTACCCCTAATTTCCAAATCGATTTGAGCTGGGCTAAATCCTAGACCCACATTGTGAAACAAAACTAGTGTGTAGCAGGTAATAGTTTCTTCTAAGCCCCAATAACTCAAATATTTTTCATTAAAGTACACACCAACCAAAAAAAGACCTAGACCCCGATGCCTGGAAAATGCATTTATTTTTTCCTTTTTATTTTTAAACAAAGCATGGAGCTGAAAACATCAGAATAATGAAACCAGCATATTTTTATTGCTCTGTTCTTACAAGAACTGATTTTTTAATGAAATTTAGTTTAAAACAAAAAATCTTGTTCCTGAGTTGAACCTTTTTGCGTGGCGCATTCCAGCCTGGGGCTATCTTTTATTGGCTAAGTTATAAACCTTAGAAAAGGGGGTTTTATAGTGGAAATGCTGACAGAACCCGCATAGTGCTACTGGATGCCTCTCTAATTAGTCTGAAATCCTGAAAGCTGAATTCCACAATATGTGGCCTGTACTGTAGCGAGATTACAGTGAGGGCCAAACCCCCAAGCTTAACTGGGCATTTCATGTGCAATCAGGGCTTCGTATAGACTAGGGAGGAGCCTTTTACAGTTGTAAGATGCCAGTACTTTTAAGCAAGGGAAGGCTTTATTGGTCCTCTTACTTATTTGAATGTGAAATAGAGCTGTCTGGATATTTTTGATAAGCTAGGAATCCTTGTCAATGCGTACCCCACTTTGTAGACAATGAGCTACCACCTGGGCCTGGACAGTTGGATTTCTAGAGATTTGTTTCAGCATCTATTTAAACACCTTCTATAAAACCAGCTTTTATTTGTGCTCAAGTGTTTGGTGAAAACATCCTGCCGGCCACCTGAAGAGAGTGAAGGGCAGGACACATGCAGCTTTACACACACACAGCTTTCCTGTTTCCGTGTGCCCTCTCTGTTCTGCCACCACCCTGACTTGCCTGGTCGAAGCCCTCCATTTACCTGGAATGATTACAGGTGCTCACACTTTCTGGGTTCATTCAAGTCTGATAGGGCCGATTTCTCTTGCAGCTACAGAGCCAGCCAAAAGATGGCTCAGCTACAGTGCCCTGGCCTGGACTTAAGCTGGACAAGCTCTCTCGCCAGGGCCTTACCTTAAATTAAAAAAAAAAAGAAAAGAAAAATACCAGATTCAGTTTAAAAAGGGACCACATGTCAGACAGGCCCACAGCTTGTGAGACAGCCCTCCCCTCCTCCACTGTGCTCTTGATTTCCCTCTTAGTTCCCCTTTATTGTTTTGTTTGTTGGTTTCCTTTGGTTGTGGGTTTTAGTTTTCTGACGTGTTCCACCACATTGGAGTGCTTAGGGGCCACACACTGAACAAAGTTTCTGAAACTTTCTGTGGTTGTCCAAAAGGTGCATGTCCCCAAAGTCAAAAACCAGGATAACAAAATGTCAGAAAACCTAGAGGTTCTCATAAACGACATTCTGGACTGCAACCCTGATGCCTTTTGGCTGAAGACTGCAGGCATGGGGTTGGTTCCACTGAAACTGTTACAGAACATTTTTTAAAAATTGTGGCAACCAGGCTGCCTTTGTCCTGGAACTTGCCATCTCTTGGCACCATGTTTTTGATCTAGAAATTACTTAGCAATTTTCAGGGCATATAGTCTAAGAAGACAACAGAGATCTGTGATGGCAATTATCTATCTCCTTAAAATAATAATAATAGCAATACCAAACACTTTCTTTTGGTCTTTTTTGTTTGGGCCAGGTGTATAGTGATGTGATTAGTATGTTTACACTCAGCTAACAGGAGTTCTAAGGTAATTTAAAATATAAATTATGTATTAGTTACAAATACGTAACTAAAAATAAATCATGTACCACTTGCTCTGCAAAGGAAACCACTATCTGGAAGTGTACATTTACTTACGTACATTTACAAATTGGAGATTTCATAAGAGAAAAATCTTCTAGAGACAAATCAAACTTGATCAGCAAAAAATGAGGTTGGGTTTTTCTCTCCTATTTTTTTCCCTTCTTCTGTAAGAGAGCTACTTTTAACATGACCCTGTGATTAGTCTTATTAAGATTTAGATGAATGCAATTTGGCAATCTATTCATCCTGAATTTCTCCAGGTTCATTTTGATTACAAATACTCCACTAATAGTTAGGCCATAGGTTAAATCATGCACACCGCTTTTGGGTTTGGAAAATATGTGATCACGCGGCCCACAGTCCAACAAGCTCTTCAAAAAGTAGGTGATAACTTCTTGAATGAGTTGTGGGTATGTAGGAATGTCCATGTAGAGGGGTGGGGAGAGAGAGAAAAAATCAAAGCAAGTCTTCAAAATTATTTATGCAACTGTATTTGCCTTATTGAAAAGACATCATCTTAATGAAGAAAACCTGGAGAAAAGAAATGATACACTAAATCCTAGTCAGCTCCCTAGGATTTAGTTGATGGAACTTGTGACGAAGTATAGAAAGGCCACGAAAGGCGCTGGAGCAATGCCTGCTGCTGTACTCATTCTCTGTGAGTAAATAGAGAGAGAAATGGCTTATTCACAGAAAGGGTGGGCAGTACTTGGCAGATGATCCTAAAGTTTGCACCGAAGATAAAGAATTAAAAATAGTCAAGGTAGGTCTGAAGAAAATTTGAAGGGGAAACTCATTCTAGAAAATATGAAAGTTTCTTAGAAAGGTACGGTAATTACAGCATCAGGGTATTGATTAAAAGGCAGAAAAATAGACCAATGGAAGAAGAGAAAACCCAGAAATAGACATTGGGCATTTGGCACTCTGCAGAGATAGCATGAAATTTCAGTGGTATCATAATTTTTAAAATATTGCCTGCACAAATGGATATGTATGTAAAAGTGTAGATTTTTCTTTTTTAAATTGATATTTTTTCTTAATTTTTATAACAGTGTTAGTTTTACAGAGAAATTGAGCAGAAAGCACAGAGTTCCCACACTCTCCCCCACCCACATATTCTAAAGGTGTAGATTACTTATCTCATACCATATACAAAAATATATTTCATATGTGTGAAAAGAAAAAAATTTTAAAGTTTTAAGATTAAATATGGAAAACATCTATACAAAAGTGGGATAGAGAAGAATTTGTTAAATAAATAGTACTAATCATATTGGAAAACATTGATGAATTAGACTAAATGAAATGTAAACTGGGAAACAAGCTGCAGACTGAGAGAAGATATTTGCAATGCATATTACTGATTAAAAATTTAGGCTATGTGTGTGAGTGTATATACACATTTATTTATTAGTGCTTAGAGTATAAATCATCCAGCCCCTTTGGAGAGAATCTGGTAATACCTAACGTGAGGGAAGTTGAGCATAACCCATAACAAAGCAATTCCTAGTGTAGGTGTAAACAGGGAAGAAACTTTTGTTCAGGTGTATAAGAAGTCATGTGTAAGACTATTCGCTGCAATATTGAAATGGTAAAAAAATTGGAAACAACATAAATGTCTCTCAATTATGAAACAGAAATAGAAATTATTGTAAAATCATAAAATGAAATGATACTATAAAGTGGTTAAAACGAAGGAATTAGATCTATATGTATCTCCATGGATACATCTCAAAACATATACTTGATTAAGAAAAGCAATTTGCAAAAGGATATATGCAGTATATATTCACTTCAAAATCATTTATAATAATTTTTAAAATTCACTAGACACTTCTATTTTTTTATGGGTACATATATATGTCGAAAAAATAATGATAGGGTTGTGAAGAATCTATTACACCTTCCAGATAGCGGTTTCCTTTGGGGAGCAAGCAGGGGGAATAATTAAATCTACATAGTTTTATTTTATGTTAAAGACGGTCTGAAGCAAGTAAGGCAAGATGTTAACTTTTGTTAAATCTGAATAGTGGTACAGGAATCTGTCATATTGTTTTCTGCGCTTTTCACTATGTTTGAAAATTTCATAATTAAAAAGAAAAAAGATCTTATTCATAACTATTGGTTCTTTTAGATCTGTGCTTTTCAAAATGTAGTGTCCATATTCAATCTGTTAGAAATAGGAAATATAAGATTTTCTATTTGTATTTTAAATCTCATCCTTTTAATATTTCTACTTTTGTGTATAATTTTGTTTATAATCATGAGAGTGTACAATTAAAAAGTTGTCTAAAGACAATACAAATCTTTAGGCAATATAAATGATCTATATTCCCATAACCTCAAGACAATTCCTATTTTTATTTTATATATATCATTTCAACTTTTTCTATGTAATTTCTATACATATTTTATAAAAATTGGAGCATACTATGCAAATGTTTTTGGGATAACTTTCTCCCCTTACACATAAACAACTTCCTATCTCACTAAATCATTTTGTCAATGTCATTTAAGTATTACCTTTTCTTGTTAGACTTTTTCCAACATTACTTTTAGTAATATATCTTTCTAATTATAAAAATAATAGATGTTCATTGTAGAAAATATAAAAAAATACAAAGAGGAACTTTTAAATCACTCATAATACCACTGCTCAAAGAAAATAAGATTAATATTCTGGTGTGTTTTCTTCCATAATTTTGTGCCCATTCTTGTCTATTTATAGTATATATACTATAATTCTGATTTTGTAAAATTGTCAAAAACTACATATACAGTTTTGTCTCTTTTTTAACATTTTATTATAAGCATTTCTCCATATCATTAAATGTTCTTTAAAACTTAATTTTAATCTCTGTACAGTTTCCATCAAATGGATTGACCATAAATATCACTTAAGCAGGCCTTATATTGCTGCATATTGATGATATTTCCAATTTGTCACTATCATAAATAACACTGTCATAACCACTCAAAGAAATTTTGGGGAGCTGTCTGGTTAGCTCAGTTGGTTAGAGCATGGTGTCATGAATAGCAATGACAGTGTATGTTATTGAATATGATAATTATTCTGATGTGAGCATCACACATTGAACATGTGTGTTGATGTTCAACTCTGTACCCCGCGGATATGTACAAGCAACTATATTACAATAAAAATAAATAAAAAAGAAATTTTGGTAAGCCTTGGTGATTATGTCCTTACACTAGACTCTGGGTCAAAGGATAAGAACCTTTTTAAGTTTCTTAATACATATTACCAAATTGCTTTCTAGAAAGAATCTGGCAGTACTTTAAACCTACACATAAGTAATATGGGGATATATAAAAGACATTAAAAATTTTATTTTAGTATAATCTAAGTGGGCATATTAATTCATAAAATGAATCTGTCTCTGAATTTGATAGAAGAATCTTTGCTCATGATTTAATTTGACTTGAAATCCATGCATAAAAGTAGTTCTTAAAAGGAAAAAATGTTTTCATAATTAATACATTAATCATCTAACTTGATAAATATCCTTTTAAAGAACTCTGAAAACTGAAAAAAAAAGTTGAATGTTTCTTTTGTGGTAAAAGAAAAATCTGGAAATACTATAAATTTACATGTAAATTTAAGGGTGCCTCAAAAAATAGAGAAAAAACATACTTGGAAGAGGAAAAGATTCAATGCTTTTTAAATAATATGGATCATAATTGGAGCTTATTTATAAAACATTTTCATTATTAAAACTAAAACATATGGTTGTTTTTCATGAGAGCTGGCAAGTGTTTTTATTGCTTTATAAAAAATTATTGAATTATGCTCTGTAAATCTAATCGGCATATAGATTTTTAATGGCATATATTCTTTCATTAACCTAGAGCTGTTTTCCATAAATACCAAATAGTGGTTAAAGCTCAAAATGAGAGGATACAAGGTTAAATCTAGGCGCTTAAAATTTAGACGAATCAAAATTTGATATATAATTTTCAAATGTATTCTAGGTCCTTAAGATTTTCAGGGCAGGATAATTTGGGTGATCTCTAAAGGAATGCTTTATTTCAAGTTCCACTTTGAAGTGTAAATACTACCCATAGAAAAACAAAGAGTTGGGGACATTAAGTAGGTTTTCACTTCAGAAGCCAATAAAAGTCAGAGCTTTCTGGCCACAAGAATGGGTTGGGTTTACTGTGTTCATTCTTTTTAACACCCAAACAGTTATGAAATTTCACAGATAATTTTTGCCAGTCTCAATCCATGAAGGCAGAGTTGTATAAGATAAAACCAAAACTGTCACAATTACTCTTGAGATGTGAAAACAAGCCAAAGGTAAAATGTATGTTGTTGAACTCAGTTCCAAACAGCTCAGCTTTAAAGGTTCAGTCCATTAAAATGGTTTTTGTCTGCTTGTGCCACTTCCTGCCTTTCCTGAATGGACTGTGAGAACATCCAGAGATCCATGACAACTACCCATTGACTTCATTGGGGGGGGGTGACTGAGGAGGGAGTGCTCACAGGCCAGGGTGATGGACGATGGATTGGGAGGTGGGAAGCATGATTGTTCTCCTTGGAGTTCCCTGTCCCAGCTGCCATGCCCTAGACGATCAGTGGGTGTCATAAATGTTCCAAGGGTGAAATAGGGATATTGTAATTTATTGAGTTTAAATCATGATGACTTCTATTGGAGAGAGAGAGAGAGAGAGAGAGAAGGGGGGGAGATTGAAGAAAGTAGTTTTATGCAGATCCGAAGATGGACTCTTTAATTGTTTGATCCAAATCCAAAATACATTGAACAATATAGAAGAGTAGGGGAATAAACCCAGATTACTTTGCAATTTTTCATAACAAATTATATTTATGTTTGTTTAGAAACTCAAGATTAATTTGTTAATAAGTATATATTGATTGCTTATTATGTGTCTGGCTACATACAAGTGAGAAAAAAAGGTACGAGCCATGGTTTTCTGCATATAAGGAGTCTTAACCTATCTGGGGACATTACGGCATGGGGAAAAATGAGACCAAAAGATGACTGCTGTCTTTTGGAGCTGGCATTGCTATAGGAACTCACTCAGCTAATGACATCTATGTGTTCTGAGGGTCACTGGATCCATTCTATTGATCCATTCTAGCCAACTAGTCCATTAGACATCCAGAAGGTGCAGCTAACACATTTTCAACAGAGTCAACTGTGACCTCCTTAGTACTAGGAAAGAGGGGGGAGGCATATAGTATAATGGTCAAGAGCTTTGAGGGCCGGCCCGGTGGCGCACTGCGCTAGTGCGCCGCTTGAGAAGCGTGGAGGCGCTCCTGCCGAGGGTTCGGATCCCACATACAGACTGGTTCCCGCTCACTGGCTGGGCGNCGGAGGCTCTCCTGCCGAGGGTTCGGATCCCACATACAGACTGGTTCCCGCTCACTGGCTGGGCGAGGCGCGGGGGTGGCGCCGAGGGTTGCGGTCCCGTTGCCGGTCCCGGTCCGGTACGGGGGCGACACTGAGGGTTGCGATCCGTTGCTGGACACGGAAAAAGACAAAAAAAAAAAAAAAAAAAAAAAAAAAAAAAG
>NW_007727812.1:109126-121916 GCF_000696425.1 Galeopterus variegatus | reverse complement strand
AAAAAAAAAAAAAAAAAAAAAAAAAAAAAAAAAAAAGAGCTTTGACACTGGAGTTAGACTAGATCCAAGTTCAAGTGCTTCAGTACTTTCCTTGCAATACACTTTGGGCAAGTGACTTAAACATCCTGAGTGGCAGTTTCTTCATCTGTAACATAGGGCATCCTATCTTACAGCATTGCCATAAGGATTAAAAGAGCTATACATGAGAACACATATGATATAAATTAAATATCAGATTTTCTTGAGTCTTGAATGGCATCAGTTGGACAGTGTGCCCTTGGGCAAATAAAAGCTTTGAAGAAAAAAGAAGAAACAGATTAAATGCAAACATTGACTAAAACATGCTAATTTATGTACTTTCTTATCATACTCTAAGTTTGCAACTTAGCTTTCTCCCTATTGAGATAAAGAGTCTTGTAAATCACTTCTGGCAATATCAAAGTGTAGATAACAAGACTATGACATGTGGATTTTCATAGCTGACACTTGTGATCTTGATCTTGTTAGGACTGAAAATATAATTTTGAGGATTAGAGAAGAAAACCATGTTTTTATCTGCATTTCCTGTTTGGATTAACAGGTAACATTTTTCTTCTTAGCTAAAGGAACTTAAATAGCTTCTCTTGAAATTCAGATGGAACCTGCTGACAGATATTTGGTGCTTGAGAGACAATCCCTCAAAATGCGTGAATCAGTCACACTAGCCTGTCTTGGTTTTGATAATTCTAAAATGTAATCTGCTAGATTTGGTGAGTTCTGCTGCCTTTAGTCACATTGCCAAGCCTGAGACAAGCATTCTTCTGTGTTTCCAATAACTTTTTATTTCAATGCTGCATCATAATGTCAGCTTTCCGAAAGTATTTTCAGGACAATTAAGGACATTTAAATAAATTTCATCCACTTGTGGTGCTGTTAATGCAAATAACTTAATTGTGATGACAATCAGATAAACAGATACTTCCTAAGTAAGCCTCATTTCACCTATACCCATGAGATAAAACTACTTACCTAGAAGCCAGCGGTTTTCTTCTGACATCAACTGTAAGATTCCCTCCACCTCAGACACATTAAAATCTGCCTCTTAAAATGGAAGAAATGATCAGGTAGAGAAGGAGAGAGAGAGCCTTCTAGGCAGAGGTGGCAGCATATGCAACAGCATAGAGACGGGGATGTTTGGACCGTTCAATGTGAGGGGACATAGGGTGTCAGCAGGAGATTAGAATGAATTGGGAGCTCAGGCCCTTCTGTGAATAGACTGGTTTGCCACTTGCTATAATTTGGGACTTAGTAGTTTGAAATGCAATGAAAGGTTTTCAAGCAAAGAAGAGAGAAAATATGAGCTTAGGAAAGACATTTTTAGGATACTGTGCAGGAGACTGGAGTAAAGTAGAGTAGCTGTGTGGATATATCAAAGGTCCAGGTGAGAGATTATGCAAGCTCCAACTAAACGAGAGACATACAGGAGGGAGAATTCCTGACTTGGAGACCAATTGGATGGGATATTCTGGTAGTTAGTTTTGCTGAGTCATCTAGTAGGATCTCTAGAAACATAATATTTTTAGCTTCTGAGTGAGATGTAAAATAAACCAAAATCAAAAATTGTATGACAGTTAATATCTTTTTTCTAGAACACATATTTCCAAGGATAGAGAATACGATTTTATCTTGTTTTAAGCAGTTACAGTCCTTGTCAAGGCCATGGTCACAGAGAGAAACTCTGGAGTCGGGAGCCTTTAGATAGCTTTTCCACTCGGTAAAGGAACCACCAACACAGTTGCAACCAGCGTGCAGCCAGTCCTTGTCTTCTTCCATTCATCTGTTAAGTCTGGCAGGGAAGCCTTAGAAAGCAGGACAGTCAACTCAGAAATTGAGAACTAAATGTTAGTAAGTAGGCCTTGAAGGATAAACAAATATATTTACAGATGTGGAGTTGTAGCATTTAAGATACAATAAGGCAATTAGGGATTTAAACTTTTTTTTAGCCCTTATTCTATCCGAGAGGTAGGAAGCAAAAATAAGAAATATAAGTGCAGTTTTCTTTATAAATAACATGCACCATAAAAACACCCAGAGGAGGATGGCACGAGCATAGACGTATCCTTTCTAAATGCTCGCCATGTTGTTAAGCATAATGGTGGCACCGTTCTACCCTACTCGGTCTCCCAGTACAGTGTGCTGAGTGTAGCCACAGAACCTGGTAAGAAGGAAAGGACTTTATTGGGCTTGTCTTGCTATCTTAACCCCATGTCAATGGTAGAAAACGTCTCACCTTCCAAGAAAAAGAAAGTTAAATAGAAGAGAATTTGTTGCCTGCTACATGGAGATAAAAATAACATGAGGAATTACCAACTTGGTAATTTGGGCAACATTCAACTGTGAATGAAGTTTTAGTCAAACAAGTGATTAAAACTCAAGATGGAAAAGAGAAGAACATTAATGCAACTGGTTTGCAAAGATGACACCAGGTTTCATCACTTATCCTGGAATCCTAGTTTCCATGTCAGGAGCATTTTTTGTTCCCTTCCAGGGACATTGACGTTGGAATTAAGAAGCTTTTTGTATATGTGAGTTTACAAGGTTACCAAAGTAAGAATAAGAACTATCACTTATCCTGGAATCCTAGTTTCCATGTCAGGAGCATTTTTTGTTCCCTTCCAGGGACAATGACTTTGGAATTAAGAAGCTTTTTGTATATGTGAGTTTACAAGGTTACCAAAGTAAGAATAAGAACAAATAAATTTGTAGCATATTTGGGTTTTCTCTGAGTTTTATAACCTCTGGAAACAGCAGAACTGTATCTTAATATAGTTTTGGGTTGGGAAGCATGTGCATGGTATTTAAGCAAATACATAAGTGTAATGAAGCATCAATGTACATATCTTCTGAAATTTATTCATAATATGAAACCATAATGAGTGCTAATTTTTACTCTTTGCTAAACCATTTGTTCTTTATTCTGGAAATATAAACCAATGACACAATCATACATATACAGGCTTTACAGAGATGTGAACCTCAGAGACAAGAAATGAAAGGTGATAACACCTGAAGAAGCAATGATAAAATTATAATATGCTATTTGAAGTGGAGAAAATAAAAGGAGAGACAAAACAGGTTAAAGAATAAAACAAGAGGTTGTAGAATATCAGAATCTTTTTAAAAAACCGTGTTCAGTATGTAGAGATATATCCATACAATTCTTAAAAGCATCAGATTAGAGATCGTTTATGAAAGTGCTCGTAAACCATAAAGTGCTATATGAATATGTGATTATTTACATTACTATTTTATTTTAGAATGAGAAGGAGAAAATACTTCGTAACTAATGTATAGTGTATGAGGTATGTTCCACTCAAATACCATTTAGGATCTTTCCTAGACTGATCCTTCAGTACTCTGGAAACTTTTAACTCTTACTGTCTTGACAGTTTGTACATTTCTAATTATTACTACTTCTATCACATATCCCTGAGAAAGAGTAAGAAAGGCATAAACTTATGACATGAAGGTGATATAAGAAACATTTTAAAGATGGAAAGGGAAAAAAATTCAGAATGTAGGGGAGAGAAACAAAATAGGAAACAGAAAACTAAAATTCAAAACAATTTATCATTCAATTAATTCAATCAACAAATATTTATTTAGTTAAATGCCATGCATTGCTGGGGCCTGGGAATCCAAAAATGAAGAAGTCAAGGAAATTAAATGTTTATTGTTGTCTTGAGTTCCTTGAAGGAAAATGATGCTTATCAGAAGCAGACGAAATTGACTACGACCAGCTTAGAGAATCTTGACTAATATGTTCTCTTGTAGAGAGGATTCTTTCAGCTTCGTGCATGACCTCAAGAGGTACTGTTTTCACACAAGATGTGATATGTTAGGTCACTGGTCAAATGGTTGATCATGTGTCAGTGGCAGTACTTAGGAATAATTTTGTAGGCTTTTTTCTCCATCATGTCAAAAAATACACACTATTGAGAAATATACAACATCATTTATTTTGAAAAATGGACAGTCCTCCCCCAGTCAATGAACTGAAGGAGTGGCATCAGGAATTTAATAGTGGCTTGCTAGAGGACAAGAAAATATGACAGAAGTCATTCATTTATGGGAGCCACAGAACAAATGGGGAGTGGAAAGCTGCTGTCATTCATTGGTCTAGGGTTGTGAAACATGCTTAACATAGCCAAGCTGCATTGATAATAGCTGAGGAACCCATACCTGGCAATTGATCTCTGAGTTTGGGAAAGAAGCTTTTATTCAGCAAAGGTGTTAATAATCAAATTTTGCCATGTCCTGCCTGGTTAGCTGAGTATCAGAAAAGCAACTATAAGGGGAAAGGACCTAGCAGCTCTGCAAAATGACACAGAGGGAATGGTTGGCTGATTGGCTTCCAAGAGGTCTCACAATATGACATTCATTACCTTGATGGATTTACATGGCCCAGAGACTGATGCTCAGTATTGCAAGCTTAAGAATTTGATTTTTGTTGGCACAGCAAGAGTAGATGCATCTCTCAGGACTGACTTCATGGTAACCAAGTTTATGTGACTGATGTATAAAACCATAACTGCCGACATACTAGTTTTATTGATGGTGGAAACAACTGTTCCTGGAATGAATCTATTCCAAGTCTGAAGATACACTCATTTTTTTCCCCTCTAGGCAATGAAATTGTAATCAGAAGGGGACTTGATGAGTGCTGAATCAAAACAAAGGGAGTTCAATTAAACAGAAATTTAATTATGTCAGATTAATGTAACTTGATGCATAAGCTTACAATAATAGAAGTGGTCTTGCCCAAGAGTTTTGAAAATCTAAAATTGTTAACCTGAAGTTCCCAATGATTTTAGATTTTCAGAAAATTAGACAGTGACATCTAATTTTTGTCTCTGAGATATTCCATTTTCTTTGCTTCTATGTTAACCAAATCCTTCTGATTTATAAATGTCAGGTGGTAGGACGTGAACTGGTTTTAAAATGTTTCATGTGAATCAGATATAATGTTTTAAAGGAAAAACTTGCAATGCCCTGGAAAACAAAGGAGCTATGTGTCTTTTGGAGGTGATTTTGTTACCAATTCCTTGAATAGCTCTGTACCTGTAGGTCAAGTGACAACTGGTAAATGGATCAGGCAGTAGTGGCCCGGGATTGATATCCAGACCTCACTTATTCTTAGCAAAATACCCTGAATTGTGTGTCCCAAGTTATCACGCCTTTGGTCAGGAAGACACTTATGCTCAAGTTATCATAAAAATTGAAAGCACAAACTAAAATTGAGATGGGAAAAGATTATGGAATAAGAAGTTTGTAATCATTAGTAAAAGGTCAGGAGTATCAGTAGAAAAAGTGTCTTCTAAAGTGATATTTTTTGGTTTTTAGCTAAACGTTTCTTCAGTTCTTCATCTTCCTTTAGCCCTGGCCCCGCAGTTCAGAATCCTAAACACGGTGGTAAACATCTGGCCTCTTCCATACAGCTCGTCACATTAATTGAGAGAAGCTGATTTGTAAATGACTCTCTGAAATGAGAACAGTGAGATGGTACCAGGAAAAATGTAAGGCAAAGACATTGTTTTTTTGAGAAGCTTTTAGTAGGGCCAAACCACTAACAGTTCCAGGAAGAAAGTTTTCCTTTTGGAAAGTCTCCCTTCATGTGTGTTCACCCCGAAGCCCTTAGGTAGGTCTTCCAGGTGCTGGGAAGACGTTAGCCAGCATATTATATCTAATGAATGCTGGCACAGCACCGCAGCATGGGAGGAATCAGACAGCGAGACAAATGAACCCAAATGCTAAGCAAACCACTAACAGTTCCAGGAAGAAAGTTTTCCTTTTGGAAAGTCTCCCTTCATGTGTGTTCACCCCGAAGCCCTTAGGTAGGTCTTCCAGGCGCTGGGAAGACGTTAGCCAGCATATTATATCTAATGAATGATGGCACAGCACCGCAGCATGGGAGGAATCAGACAGCGAGACAAATGAACCCAAATGCTAAGCAGGCCCTATTGTTGTTATGTACATGAAGCTTTGGGGTTTGAAATTTCTTTTCCAGAAGCATATTTTATTGCATTATCTCCCCAAAAGAGCCCAGCTTTGTTCTTCCTTGGACAGCCTTTCTTCCAAAGCATGAACACAGGGGCTGCTGCTCCACAGAATGACATGAGTTACAGAATGAATGTGTGCAGTCAGCCAATGATTTATTTCTATCTAATCCAATATAACCCAATAATTATAGGAAGTGAGGGGGGAGAAAAACATTCCTACTAATTTATAATTAATTAATTTTTCTTTCTTTCTTTGGTACTGGCCAGACCCTAATGAAAGTATTAAATTCAATTTTAACTCCTTAATAAAAATAAGATGTGCAAAATTCAGAGAAAGTTCATGGGAGACTTGTTGCAGGAGTGACTTCGAAGGTGTGTAGATGGCCTCTGCTTCCCCAGTTCTATACTGACACCAACAAAGGAGCCATTCCCTAAGAGCAGCAAGCTTTGAGTCATTTTCATCTCTGTTTTCTTTAGCTTCTAATTTCGATCAAACCCTCTCCAATTCCTACAGAAACTTTATTTCCTTAATTTGGCCCTTCTTGTTCACTTTCCTTTGTTCTGATTATTTCAACTCTAGAAATTGCCACAATGATCATTGAATTGGTCAACGATAACTGTTTCTGGTCTCTAGATCTCTATCATTTACACCAATCTCAACCTCAAACATCATTTTATTATACCAGTTTTCTAAAATAGTTTATTTTTTGGCGTTTGGCAATATCTGTAAACTTCTCAGTCTAAGTGCATCTGATAAGTATTTCACCATCTTCAACGTTAATTAATGAGTATTACTTATAGCCATCATAAATGGTCTATGGACCATTATATAATTATATCATTAAAAAGATGCACTTGCAGAATTGGGAGGTAAGGTCATGAAAAATCATAATAACGAGAATGAAGAAGTCACATAAAATGTGTTTATCAGTCTTTGGAAATCATCCTGAAGATACTCACCCTATAAGGAGAATTCCAAATATATTACCTGTAAGATTGGAGTATCTCCTAAAAACGCTTAAATAGAAAATGGAATAAAAATAAACCAAGATGCAATCTTGTAGTGTGTACTGTAACATGAGACAACATAGCGACAGATCGGTAACATGAAAATGAGTAGTTAAGTGGAAAAGATTGCCAGTGAATTATGTCCCAGATGTTCTGATTCTGCATGGCTGGAACAGGCTAAAACAACCTCATCTAGAACCTGGGATAGAGCAATGTGTTTTGGTACAGGCATAGAAATATTCCTCAAGGACATTCAGTTCCCATTGCTCTCATTCTGAGTATGCCACATGATTTTATGCTAAATAAAATAATGAGACTCCTTAAGAACTGGGAACCAATTTATTGATTTTCAGTTGGAGCCACAGAGTTGTTGACCTAGGTTAAAACACATGTTTTGTGCACGGGCCACACCCTCTCAGTGAGCAGGTGCACTCGGAAGGTTAGGGTTAGGGTTAGAGTTAGGGTTAGAATTAGTATGAATTGAGCACTTGCAGATAGATCAGTCTTAGAGGAAGTAAGAAAAAAATAACATTTACTAAACTAAAACTGGAAATGCTAATCTTAAGACAAACTCCTGGTCCAAGAAGACCACATATCTCTAGGCCAAGCAGTGTTTTTGAACAACTCCCTAAGCACCTTTATGTTGGTTCTAAACATTCATGTTCATGAAAATCACTTGGGGAGCTTTTTGAAAATGCAGACTTTTGGCCTCGCTGCCGGAGACTCTGAGGCAGATTGTCTGCTGTCTTCACTTTGAGAAACACTGCTCAGTATAAATCCTTACATCTAGCATGAATTGTTTGGTATTTTTCTGTCTCCAAATTACTCATCTCTAAGGACACAGCTCCGCATGAGGATATATGTGAGCTTTCTCTAGATCATGAACGGTAGATGTGAGACAAGCATACTACAGCTCTCTCCCACTAGGCAGACACCTTGAGTTGATTTTAACACCTTTTCATACTGAGTCCAGGTTTGGTCTCAGAAGCCTTCTCAACACTTGTTCCCAGAACCAGCTATTCACTGATAGAATTTGGCAGGGGAGTCAGACCGATTTGCCTTTCTTGTTTTGGATCAGTGGCTCTCAATCCTGGCTGCTGTGACAAGGGCCTGAGACACTGAGGAACCTCTGGCTCTATCCTTGCACACAGTAGGTGACTGGCATGTTGCCATGGGACAGAGTGGGTGTTCAATATTTCTTCCCTTTCTTTTCACATTAATAAGCGAAGACTCTCAAAATCTAGTCCTTGGCCTGCCACTGAATAAATATCTTAATAAAACACTGTGAAGTCCTTCTAGTGTCCATCTATGTGTATGATTCTGGTCATCCCCAGGATGACTGAGAAGAGGGCTCTTTAATCACTGATGGAGTTTGGATGTGTTGTCCCCTCCAAAACTCACGTGGAAATTTGATCTCCAATGTAGCAGTGTTGGAAACTGATTGAGTCATGGGGGCGAATCCCTCATGAATGGATTAATGCTCTCCCTTAGGGAGGGGGAATTAATGAGTGAGATCTCACTCTATTAGCTCCCGAGAGAGCTCATTGCTTAAAAAGACCCTGGCACCTCCTCTCTCTCTTGCTTCCTTCTCTCCATGTGATCTGCTTGTACCCGTGGCTGCCTGCCACTTTCTGCCATGAGTAGAAGCAGCCTGAGATCCACGCCCAATGCAGCTGTCCCAGAATCGTAAGCCAAATAAACCTCTTTCCTTTATAAATTACCCAGTCTCAGATGTTTCTGTTATAGCAACACAAAATGGACTAATACAATCACCCATTCTCTGTTCCAGGTCAGAGGGGTACCTGTGTTCTAGAGGACATAGCCACCTCAGGCTTTCAACCTGTAATTAGGTATATCAAGTAATATCAGAACTGGGACTTAATTAAGGGACAAGGCTCTAAAGAAACCATAGTCAGCTATAGATTTTTCACCTATCTTTTCCTTTGAACCCTGGGAAATTTCCTTTGTGGGTATATATTCTTCCTTTTTTATTGATAATAATTTGGAGCCATTAGTATAGAGGATGATTTTGGTTTTTGAGAACTTCTCAAACTATAGAGAAACTATTTCTATGGGTGGAAATGTTAGAATTTAATAAATAATTACAATTGCAAGCTTATTATTATTTTAGAAAAGGGCAACTCCATGAAGGCCAGTGAAATGAAAGTCAGAACTTGCAAAACAAACCACACATTGAATTTCATATGTCAGACATTTGCAAATGTGGCAGAAGACTTATCATGTCTGAATGTATTTAGGAATTCTGATTAATGGTGGTGAATATGCACTATCACGGAAATATTGTGTCGTCTAGACATTACCTTTGCTCCTCTCTCCAGCATCTTTGGAAGATTCTGCTGCTGAGATACTGGACTTGCCCTTGACCCTTATGCCTCATCCTCCCCTTGTCTGCATTTAGGTTTTTCACATTTTATTTCCATAGTGTGCTTTATCTGTATCTTAATGGATCAAGCCATTTGTATTATTTTGAGGTTTCTTGCTGGTCATTCAAGTGTCTGATACAGTGCTGGAACACAAAAGGTAAACTTGGCATGTATTTCCTGATTTATTCATTGGCTTTTAGAGACTTTTATGGTCTAAGAGGTAGAAAGTGGTCTCATACATGCAAGGCAGAGTGACAGAGATTTCTTTAATGATGATTCACAAAAAGAAGGCAATGTTCCATCTATTGATATCAAATGCCTCTATATAACAAACATGCACAAACATGCTCCAACATGATCTTCATAGAGCAAAGTAGATATACAATTTCCCCTGTGAAGTTCAACAGAGGCTGTATTCTTGGCAGTTTTCTTCTCTATCTACAAATATTTTATGTGCACAATGTCCATGATTTTTGTGTAGGATTAGGAGTACTCTTTACCATTGCAGTTTAGCCTGATTGAATATACTTATTTTAGAAGTTTGCATGACCCATCTTTTCTCAAAAGGCAAAAATAACTTGTTAGCATCTCATTATTAATTCCTAGTCCTTCTGATGCCAGGTCTAGTTTTTTGTTGTTGTTGTTTGTTTTTTCCAGCCTCATCATGAATTTAAGAGGAATTAAAAATGAGGAAAGAGTGCATACTTCAAAAATGAAATTTGATTTGTAGAATCAATGAGTTATGACATTTTAGGTTTGCTAGAGACCTCAAAAGTCATCTAATACAACTTCCTCATTTTGTAGATATGGAAACTGAAACTTAGATTAAGAAGCCTATGGATACTCCAAAGCTTGTTGGTATCATACTCTGAACTACATGGTTTCTTCACCCTCATTCTCTTAGTATAATTGAAATAAAAACATAGGATTTATTCTTTTCCATCATCATTGGTTAAACCTCTCCACATCTTTAGGAGGCAGATCTGAAGCCTAAGTACCTGTCCTTAAATTAATGAATTCAAACTGAGAATTTCTTGATTATCAGAGTTTTTAAAACCTCAATTAAATGAGATAACATATGCAAAGCATTTAGGACAGCACTTGGCAAATAGCAGATGCTCAGTAAAGTTTTTTTTTTCCATTCTTCTTTCTTCCTCAGTTCCAATTCAGACATTTGACATTTAATTATTCTTTTCAGTAGTTGTACTTTCAAAACAATGTTTTTAGAATGGTAGATGTATCTTCCTTTCCCCTATCATATTCTTTTGAAGACCATTTATATTAGACAAAAACAGGTAGGGGGTGGAGGAAGAGGTCTTGGACTCACAAGGTTTTGAGCAAGATTCTCTGAGACCCTATGGCACAGGGGTGTTAGCTACTCTTGTAGTTGAGAGACTGGGTTATAATTTGTGTTGAAGCTACATGGGTTTTCAGTGGCAGGTTTTGTACATAACAGGGAGTTTCTGGATCTTGTTAGCTCAGGGCAAAAAGTCATGCTTTGGAGCAGTTACCCCAGCAGGAGGAGAAAAGATGATGGTTGGTAATTATACCAGTTTTGCACTGTTGAGCAGATGTTCTTGCAGATAGATTTTGGCTGGCATTTACAGAATATCACTGGTGATTCTCATAATAGTGTCAGAGTTGCTACAAGTATAAGGAACTGCAGGGTTAGTAAAACATTGTGAGAATGAGGAAGAAGGAACCAGATAGCAGTCTAGAAGTTAAAAAGCAACTTTTAAAGATGGCTGTACTGAGATTTGCTTAGAGACAGCAGTTTTGCCAGATTGGGTAATTACATCTAATACACATCTGATAAGTGATTTTGCTATTTAAATTTGAGAATAATTTTGTAGTCCATCAGTATTAGAAAAAAGTAGGTTATTTCTTTTTAAAATAAGGGACAATTTAGAAAATAGATGAGGGAGCTAAACTTTGATTAGAACATAAAGTTAACCAGAAAGGTCAAAACATATAGTGAGCAATGGAAAAGAATGACTAAAAGGGATGTTGATGAGAAATGCTATTGATTTGGCTAGTAAATTATGGATAACTTCAAATAAGACCAAAATTGGGATGGTCAGCAATGGGATACTGCCAGATAACAAAGTGCCTGTAAGGAATGGACAGTTTCCTTCCCCTAGGCTCAAAAAAATCCTTCCAAATTGATCCTGTTTATTTCTCTTATGCAGATTTAAACTCTTTTCTCTATCTACTCTGGAATGTGTAAGTATACTCCTAGCATTAGATCTTGGAAATGTCCTTTGTTGGTGCCATAATTAGCTGTAAAGTCTTTACTTTATAAAGTGATAAGAATTTTTTTTTTTAGTTTACTGGCAGGCAACATTGAGTGAAAAAATAAAACTGTAATGCATTTATAGTTGCATTGGCATCCATACCATTTCATTTTCCCTGGACACAGAAACACTTTAAACACTGCCACCTTATTGTCGTGGACACTTCTGGGTACAGATGAAAAGAAAGAAGGAAGGAAGGAAGGGAAAAGAAAAGAAGAGAAAAAGAAAAGAAAAGAAAGAGAAGAGAAAAGACCTTTCTGAAATGGCAGGCTTCAATTTTCTAAATGGAACCTGAGCATTCACCTTATTTATCAACTTCCGACGTGAGCATGGGAAATGCAATGCTTAGTGTAGACCAGAGGGAAGAGGAAAACTCAGTAGCATTTCTGTCTCTTCAACTGGTGTCCTCAGAGCCCAGGACAGGATATGACACATAGAGCAGACACTCAATAAATGTCTGTTAAGTGAATGAATGGGCCGAGTGTAGAGAAACAGAATGCTTGTTGAGAGGGCAGAAGGAATATCCCAGCATATTAACTCTCTTGGTGTCCTCAGAGCCCAGGACAGGATATGACACATAGAGCAGACACTCAATAAATGTCTGTTAAGTGAATGAATGGGCCAAGTGTAGAGAAACAGAATGCTTGTTGAGAGGGCAGAAGGAATATCCCAGCATATTAACTCTCTGTTCAAGTTGTTAGACTGCCTCATCGTGTGCTCCAGAAGGAAATGCAGGTAGAAGAGAAGAGTACGACAAAGGAAAAACAGAATCGTATCTAAGGTAACAGCAAAGATAATATACAAATTAAATGTATATCCCACCCATTGTCCTTTAATCTCTCCAGGTGAGAACAATCTCATGTGGAGCTGTGACTATAAACCACCAGATTTCACTGTCTAATGTATCCATCTTATTGCCATCTTCCTGACTTCATATTTCCTTATCACCTCACGCAAGCTTTTGTTCTCCACCTCACTGAAATCCTAATGTTCTCTCTTAGACCACATGAGATACAAAGTCACTTTTGTCTAAAACTTTCCTTCTCCTCACGAGTGCTCAGCTCCA
>NW_007727812.1:98881-108671 GCF_000696425.1 Galeopterus variegatus | reverse complement strand
AGTGTGGTCCTCCGTCCAGTGGCATCAGCAGCATCTGGGAGCTTGTCAGAAATACACAATCTCAGGACCCAACCCAGACTTCCTGAATTAAAATCTGCATTTAACAAGATCCCCATGAAATTCACATGCCCACTGAAATTTGAGCAGCAGCGGTCTAGGTGTGGAGGTCATCATGATGAGCAGAAACAGGGAGCTTCCTCCATCAATAGTTGCTGTAGCATTGTGGGTCAGAGCCAGTGCTTGAGTTGCAATTCTGCTTCCTCCAACTACTAGTTGTGTGAACTTGGGGAGATTACTTTACTTAATGTGTCTGAGCTTTCCCATTTGTAAAATGAGGATAATGATTGCATCTTTACAGGGCTACTGTGCAGATTAAATAAGTTGAATGCATTTATTTATTTATTTATTTAATTTTTTTAAGAAGGAAAGATTTTTTATTTTGCTTTTTTTCCCCCCACTTGCCCACCCTGCTCTATTTCTGTTAAAATGTGAACAGCAAAAATAATCTCGGAGTCCTCATTCCATCATTCTGACCCCTGGTTGGATAACATGACTGGGAACATCAGGACATATGTCTGAAACCAACGCTAACCAGCATTCACATCAATAGCAGTTAAATCTCAGGAAACTGCTCAACTTTTATTCTTTTTAAAAAGTTTTTTATTTTATTTTGTTAATACACAATGTGGTTGATTATTGTGGTCCATTACTGAAACCTCCCTCCTACCTCTTCCCCCTCCCTCCCAACAACCTCCTTTCTGTTTGCTTGTCGTATCTACAGTTGAATGCATTTAAAGCACTGATGATAGTGCCCGGCACTCCGTGAACAGCTGGGAAATTGTTATTTGTGGGTGGGACAAGCACTCACGCAAAAATCACAAATAAATATGTAATTAGCACTGATAGGCACTACTAAACGTCCATGAAATTCTGAGGCTGTTTAATGGGGAGAGTGCAACTGAGATCTGAAGGGAGAGAGGGTAAAGGAAGGTTGGGAGGTGGGGAGAGGTAGGAAGCTACTGCAGTTTCTATGCCAGAGAAGGTGGCGGCTTGGCCTACAGTGGCACCAGCAGAGGTAGGGAGAGGTGGGCGAATATGGGAGCACTGGGTACAGCATTTCACATACAGTAGTGCTTAATAGCCACTTAAATGGGCTAATCAATGGATAAATGAAATGACGTAAGGTTCTAAGAAAGTCTTTTCAAGCTTAGTTGCCTGTTGCAACATTGTCAAAAGAATCCTCTTACGCGGAGGCAGTATGCACTTGGGCATGTGCCTTTTGGGAAACAGATGACTATTATTTTGTGAAGCAAATACTCTTATTATAAATCAGAATTGATGTATAATAGCAAGAGAGCCACTTTGTCCACCTCTGTGGTTCTAACGAGGGAAACCAACGCTCCCTCCTTACACTCTTGGCTTATCACCAGTTCACATTAGGCTTTTGTTAGTTGTGAGCTACTTTCATCTTGCTAATCATACAGTGATGTTTATTTTTATTCTTTCATAGTATCTGTGTTTCTACTTTTCTAAGAATGGGACCACAGGTAGTTACTGTAATGCAACTGGATTTTTTCCCCCAATTAACGAAATACCAGAGGCATATTTTCACATACTAAACGTTTTTCTGCAATGATATTTTAATTGCTTTGTAGAGTATTCTATTGTATAGATAAACAATAATTGTTGGGCATTCACTTTTTTTCAGTATTTTGTTATTATAAACTACAGTGTGATTAACAACCTTTTAGCTAAATCTTTGCCACATTCATGATTAGTTTCTTAAAATAATTTCATAAAAGTGGAATTATAGGATTGAGGGGTGGGATGAATCTTAAACGGAAACCTTCAAGCACAATCACAATTTATGGGAGAGATGTTTGGGAAATGTCAGGATTTACTGGTGTCCCTCTACAAATGCCATCTAGCCCTGGGATCATTCTAGGCAAAATAATAAAGGAGGGGCAGTAAAGTTTTTTTTGATTCCCCATTTCTTTCAAGCTCCTTTTTCTGTTCTTTTTTCGCTCTTTGAAAACCCACTTTACCATTTTTTTCCCAAAGCACTCAGTGTTTTTTAAATTATAAAGTCATGAAACATATTTCAAGAAAGGACTCAATAAATCCACTTAGGTTAAGATATAAATGACTGACATGGCATTATTTACAATTACCTGAGGGACTAACCCTCTATTTTGGTAGGTAAAAAGAAAGAATATCTAAGTATGGGATTGGGACAACCACTGGAGAGGTTGATGTAAAAAGCCTTCCTGCCCTGACATCATACCTCAAGCAGACACTCAGCCTGAACAGAAGGAGCTTTGCACATGTCCTAGTCGGGAGGCCGCCCCTTGTATAGGACATGAGTCTGTTTAGTGTTTGTCCTTAAGGATTATCTCCATATGATGTTGTAGGACTTACACCCAACATATAGTAAAGGGTTCTCATTTAATTCAGGTTTTTAGAAACAGCTCAAGAGCTTTGCTAATAAATACTCTTGTGAATATTGATGACCCCCAAAACTGAGCTTTAAAACCAGCACAGGAAGCTCTTGTTGTCCAAGGATAATCATTAATGGAAAAAGACCACACGAAGTAAATTTATACAAAATGAGGAATCAAATTTCATAGTAAATATGGGAAACTCTAGCTTTAAAATAAAGACAAAATTATAAAAACAAATGTATTTTCTCTTAAGTTTGACCACATTTAGATCATAATTGGAACTTTGTGCTGTATCTAAAAACAAAGGATCAATCAAAAGTTGATTGGGGGGGGGCGTATAATTTTTCTGAGGACACTGTGACAACATGACTCAGCATCATTTAGGACGTTTGACCTTTTCAGTGTAAATGTGAAGTCGACAAGTTTACAAAAAATATTCTAGGGTTTCGTCCATTTTCCCAAAGTCCTCTTGTTATTCTTTGATACTTAAATCACTGTCTTTTGAAGTGGCTATTACATTGTCAATTCTTAGCTGGTCTAACTTAGCCAAATCTCATTTGTCAATGGCTTTGCTTCATGATTCAAATAGATCCAGGCTAATGTCAAGAAGGCACTTATTTTCTAAGAAGTCAGTTCATTAGAGCATATGTTCAGATCCTCATGACTTTTGCTTTTCTACCTAACTTGTGACTTTAGGGATTCAAATAAATAATTAATGCGTGGTTAATGAGCAGCCCCTGTTCTCAATTTCTTGGTTGCATTTGGCATTAGGATACTTGTGTTAAAGAACAAGGGATCATTCATTCCATTCTACAGATATGTAAACTGAGGTGATGTGGTATCAAGTGATATCTTTAAAGTCAGAGAAGTAAAATTTGGAATGATATACATTCTCTCTCAATTTTGTACTCACCTACAAACCTGGTTCCATTCTTCTACACTGTGAACAAGCCCTCGTTTTAGAGTAATGTTGCTGCCAAGTGAGAATTTGATCATTATGAAAAATAGTATCTTTGCCCTGGCCTATACCATAATAAACTGAATGACAGAAAAACAAATGTCACTTATTAGAACATTGAGGTTTACTGTTCAAGTGATTAACTAAGAATCATTTGTATGATTAAATGCTGGAAAATAATTTGCTTTCCCTATGAACCTATAGCTTAGATCTCATTACACAGAAGTGCTGCATATTAGTTGAAGCAAATTAACATTCAAACACTTTCTGGAGTGTCTGCTAATCACAGGCTGTTAATTACTGTCATTACATGAGGTTGCTGTAGAGACTACCAAAGAATCATTCTCATGATCTTGGTATTTGAAAGTGATCTTCACCAATAAAAACACATGTCAGACATACAGAAATTGCAAATTGCTGAAATTGCTGACAGGGTTGAAAATTCCGCTGACTATAAGTACCCATCTAGTGATGGATGCATTCTTGACACAGTTTCAGTGTTTGGACTTAGGAAATAATGAGTATCAATGTCCTAGCAAGGGAATATGCAAAGATGAAGGAACCCTTTTGTATCCTTAATTAAGGAAAGTAGTAGCAGAACTCGTTCACAGATAAGTGGCTGTACATAATAATCATGTATTTATGTAAGGGACTGCTATGCTATATTACTGTAGTGGCAATTAGATTTTCACAAAGTCGTTTTAATAAAAGGCATACTTACATAATAAATAAACAAAACCGCTCATTTTCATGGCAGGCCCTCTAATTGTACACTGGCTTAGAACAAAATGTTCTGCAATGCTAAGTTAAACATATAGACTCAAGCTGCCTCTTACAATGTGCCCTAAATCTTTTTTCACCCCGCAGTCTCAGTCACCCCAGGAACTCTGTGAAATAGGGGAAGAGTATTTGTGCATTTTGCTTGTTCTGCATAAGGGGGGAATCATTTGAGAATTTAGAGGTCAAGCCTTCTGGTAGCTACTGACCCGAATTTCTTTATTGCCCAGAAAGTTTGGTGCCCATCCTGTGGCTGCATAACTGGGATCATCCCAGTGACAGAATGGTGAGAACTCAGGCGAGCAGCACATGAGTTGGTTTTGCAGACAATCCAGTCCAATTCATGCTATGTCAGGGAAACTCAAGCCTTGAGTCTTTCTTTTTTTTTTTTTTTTGTCCTTTTTGAGACCGGCTGCACCGCGCTCAGCCAGTGAGTGCTGTGAGCACACCCGTCATCCCTATATAGGATCTGAACCCGCGGCGGGAGTGCTGCTGCGCTCCCAGCGCCGCACTCTCCCGAGTGTGCCACAGGCCTGGCCCTCAAGCCTTGAGTCTTTCTTTTTTTTTTTTTTTTGTCCTTTTTGAGACCGGCTGCACCGCGCTCAGCCAGTGAGTGCTGTGAGCACACCCGTCATCCCTATATAGGATCTGAACCCGCGGCGGGAGTGCTGCTGCGCTCCCAGCGCCGCACTCTCCCGAGTGTGCCACAGGCCTGGCCCTCAAGCCTTGAGTCTTTCTTTTTTTTTTTTTTTTGTCCTTTTTGAGACCGGCTGCACCGCGCTCAGCCAGTGAGTGCTGTGAGCACACCCGTCATCCCTATATAGGATCTGAACCCGCGGCGGGAGTGCTGCTGCGCTCCCAGCGCCGCACTCTCCCGAGTGTGCCACAGGCCTGGCCCTCAAGCCTTGAGTCTTTGAGGATCCACTTGTAGGTCTCCTAATTCTGGCATCTCAGTTATTCACTAATTTATTCAACAAATATATATTAAATACCTTTCTTGTGGAGGACATCATACTGGATGTGATGAGAATACAAAGATGAATTAGATATGAATCTTGCCTTTGAGGAACTTACAGTTTAGTATGAGACAATCATCTTATCAACATAAACCTCTGGTCCCAGGAGGATAGAGTGAGAGATTTTGAATGGATCTGGGTAAATCCTTCCCTCATCCTGTAACTGTGGAACACCTAAGAGGACTTTTCCTACTGCCACTGAGTGTGGTTAGTAGGACACTGTCTCCTAAGGACTAATTAGGACATATAGCTATGCCTGCCTTCTTTCCTTCCTACCATCCTTCCTTCCTTCCATATTTATTCAGCATTTGCTATATGTCAGCTTCTGGGGAGTCAAAAATGAGCATGATATATATCACCCTGCACAGAATTTGTAATCTAGTTGGGAATACAGATAAGTGGAAGCGCACTTCCACTATGAGTGTCCTCTGGTAGGGGCACATCTAGCTTGCAATGCGAGCACATGAGAAGAACTTGTGGACTTGAAGAGGCAGGTTAACTGGATTTAAAAGAAGACTAGCAGTGAGCAGTGAGAGTTTTTTGGGGGGATTGGGGGGAGGAGGTTCCAGCATGGTGTGTTGGAGGAACCAGGTAAAGTTCAGTATGACTGGTCTGTAGAAGGCAAGGGGGTGGGAGTAATGAAGTCTGATGTTGGAGAAGTAGGGCTTGTCAATAATAGAAAAAATAATTAGATTTATCCCAATTATTTCCTAAGGAAAGCTACTGATGTTTTCTATTTTCATTTTTTTAAAGAAAATCTAATTTTATTCATATTATTATTTTACATTATAGGATGTTGTTGTGGAGCAGTTGGGAGGGAGAGGAAGAGGGGAAAGGAGAAGGAAATGGGATGGAAGAAGGAGGAAGGAGGAGGGGTGGGATTGAGGCCCGTGGCACCCCCCACGTTCCCACAGGGGAGACCAGGGAGCTTCCAGTGGTGGCTTGGTTATTGCCGGGCTGGGTGCAGATGTCAGAGGGGTGTGGCAAAAGCCCTCGCCCCCCACCATCCCGGCTGGGAACCTGAGGCCCTTCTTGCAGTGGCTCAGTGATAACTGCTGGGCTGGCTGTGGGTGTCCAGGCATAGCTGAGGCCCTCAGCGCCCCACCGCCCCAGGTCAGGAGAGCCTGGGGTGCTTTCTGCTGTGGCTTGGTGGTTGTCACTGGGCTGGCTGCACATGTGTGTGGGGGGTGTGTGTGGCTGAGGCCCAAGGCTCCCCTCTGCCCTTGCTGGGAGAGCCCAGGGTGCTTCCTGTGGAGGCTCAGTAGTCACTGCTGTGCTGGCTGTGCATGTTGGGGGGCATGGCCGAGGCCCTCGTCCCCCACCCTCAGGTGTCGGAGGGCATTGCTGAGGCCCCTGGCCCTCCCCCTTTCCTGGCTTGGTAGCCCCAGGGAATTTCTAGTCCTTCTAGGTGTTATAGGTGTTCTTTGGTGAAATGAGACCTTTACTAGTTAATATCGAACTTTGTCTCTGGTTGCAGGTACTTTGTTTTTCTTTCATTTCTGTGTTGGATTATTTGCTGTTCCCACCATTTAAGCTCTGCACTGGAACTAATTTGCTGTCCTTGCTTACTTCTAAAATGGGGGAACTTCCTGTAGGGACCAGTATTTGAGCTGTGTGGTTGAGCTAAATTGCTGCTTTGCTACTGATTCCCTAGGGAAGGCTTTTTTTGCAGCTCAGGTTTTAATGGTTGACTTTACAGGTACTTCTGGCTCTCCAGAGATCCGGTGCACCTGGGTTGTATAGAAATTCTGGTCTGGGCCTGAGTCTTTTCAGCAAACTGCCCCTCTGCAATTCTATATTCCTGACCAGTCTCCTCTGAGTGTTCCTGTACTGATTGGGGGACAGATCAGCTGTCCTTGCTGTGCCCCAGTGTTCTCCTTGTGGGCCCATCTCCCCCACTGCCCAGGCTGCAGACACTTCCCATGGGACGGGCCATGTGCTAGTCCCTTGCGATGACTCACTGGCCTCTGAGTGGCTCCTTTTTTCCAGTTGTTGTGGCTCCTTGCTCCTATGTGGGTCCACGGAATACTGTTAGTGGTCTTGCTGGCCTGAGGGCCACCATGGCCACTTCTCCCCTGCCACCTCCAAGCAACTCCATCTGAAGGGCACAGCTGTGGCTTTTGCTGGCTCCTGCTCCATGAGCTCAGCAGCTCTGGCCTGGATGTGGCCAGGGCTCAAAATGGTCAGAGCAGTTTTTTCTTTCTCTCATCATCACATTTCAATTTAGATGCTAAATTTTCATCAGAAATATTTGATCTAGGAGCTGCCAATTAGCTCACTTAGAGTGTAGTGCTGATAACATCAAGGTGAAGGGTTTAGATCCCCATACCAGCCAGCTGTCTGTTGTCTCCCATCTTCAGGGCCCTGTGGACAGCTGTTTTGTTGATCTCTGATAAATGGATCCATTCTTCTTAGTGATGTTTTAAAACAGGAAATGGCATGATCAAATGTGTGTTTTAAAAAGATCTGGATTTGTCTGGAAAATGAATTAGGAAGGGCAAAACTGGAGGCAGAGAAAGCAGTTAGGACACTATTGCAGTGGTCTAGATGGTGTGGATGAGGTGGTAGCAGTGGGCTTGAGACTATTAAATAGGAAGAAGAAACAACGGACATGAAGCTTGGTTAGATGTGTTTGTGAATGCACACATGCATGTGAGGGTGTGTGTGTGTGTGTATGGTGTATATGTATGTGTGTGGGTGTGGTTGTGTTGAGGAAGAAGAAGATGTCAAGATGACTCCCAAGTTACTGGACTGATGGTGTTCACGTTCCTAAAGTGAGGAACACAGCAGGTTTTGGGGGGGTTGGTGATGAGTTTGGTTTTGAATGTTGACTCCCAAGTGGAAATGTCTAGTAAACAGTTGCATATGGAAGTCTGGGACTCAGAAGGAACAGCCAGTGTGAAGAATAGTCCGTGCCATTGTCCTTTGTGTTTATTTGCTTTTAGTGGCTTGGTTTCACTACATTTCATCAACAGAGGCAGAGATTAAAGTCAGTGTTTTACTCAATAGCATTTCTCTCCCAGCATGTGTGCATACCTTTTAATTATCTTGCTTTATGTATTATTAAATATAGGAAATTGTGCTCAGATACCATGGGCTTAATTTAAACTGACAGAAGCAAAAGACATTACAATTTAAAGTTGCTATGTTTCTCTTTTTAATGCCTTTAAAGTTTCCGTTTATTAAAAGGAAATTAAAAACAGGAAGTGGTTGTGTTCTTTTTCAGAACTATTTCTGGAATCTATCCAACCTTGAGGCAAGTTCTTGACATGGTGTCAAAAGGGAATATATGATGCAAATACAAATCAGCTTTGGGTGGGTTTATGATGTATTCTTCCCCTTTGACGGGTAGTACCAGGTTTAGCCATAAGAAAACACTCCAAGGGGCTCTAAAACCTGGGCTGGACTGTTCCAGTCTATAGTTGGTGCTGGCATTCTCTCCATTTCTTTCTCCATTGGAAGGGCTCTCAGCATTGTATTTGACAGCAATTTTGTAGCAAGCCAGTTTTGTAGGATCAGGGTGGCTCCATCCTCATTCTTTCCCTTCCCACTGACCACGGGCAATGCACATGGTAGCCACTGGATAGGGCTAAACTAACAGCCCACTGATGGATCAACTTCCATTAACTCAGAGCCATGGGGTGTTCTCCATGCCATGATCCTTTGGCCACTCTACCCTGTGAGCCACTCCCTCAATCCCCAGCATTTTTCTAAACAGAGGTGAAATCTGACTGACATGAATGTTAACATCAGCAGTATTCAACTGGCTCAGATGATGGCTGACCGAAGTCTCCAGGGCTTTTGTGTGGGAGACAGAGCTCAGTCGTGGGGTTTGTGGAGGTTTAGGGTATAACATATTGAAAGGTGCCATCCTGGTAGCGAGAAGACAAGAATTCCCTCCCCAGATTTCCAGGTATTGGGAGAATAACTTGGAGACAAGAGACTTAAAAACTTGGGAATATTCTGGGAACTGTCCTGGGCAGGTTTGGAGTTGGGGATGAGGGTGATACAAAAGCAGAAAGTTGTGGTGGGAGCAGCATATGGGTGGAAAGATATATTATTGACAGATGGCAGGTCCCAACTGTGTTGTCGATAGATATAAAGGAGACTCACATACTTACACAAATTATAGTTGAGTACCAGCGGTAGATTTGAGGGCCTGTTTTCGTGCCAGGAGCCTCCTTTTCTTCCCTGTAATGGAAGAGACTTCCTCATCATTACATAGCTCTAAAAGGGCTGGTGTTTCCCAAAATCCAAGACTCAGATCTATCACTACCATGGCTTTATCCTAATTGGCTCCAGTACTTACCAACAGCGCTACCCAAAGACAGCCAAAGCAAGCTAGGGGTCTCAAACATAATAATTACATTTGTTAATGACAAGGGCCATGCACCTATTAGAATGACTGGCTTCAATAGGGATAGAAATATTAATATAACATGAATTTCCTCCAAACATTATTGAATAATGAGGCATTTGTACTTCACACAGCTAAAACAACTTATTAAATAAGAATTACTCCCTGTTGTGCAAAATTAAGAGTAACTAGTATGTCCTTACACATGAATATCAATACAGACAAATTTACATAACTTCCC